>NW_027555707.1:0-30736 GCF_003287225.1 Phascolarctos cinereus | reverse complement strand
TTCTTCCATTAAAAAAGAGATCTTTTGTATTTGAATTGAAATTTCATTGGAATCTCTTGTGCTACGTAGTATAAGATGCTGCAATATATATGTTTTAAATGACAAACTGCTGAGAAGAAGAGAACCAAATTACTAGTATCAAGAATGAAAAGGGTGGAGCCACCACCAAAGAAGAGGAAATTAAAACAATAATTAGGAATTATTTTGCCCAACTATATGCAACAAATTTGACATCTTAGTGAAATGGGTACATATTTACAGAAATATAAATTGCTCAGATTGTTTTTTGTTTTTGTTTTTTTTTGTTTGTTTTTAGGCAGTTGGGGTTGACTGACTTGCCCAGGGTCACACAGCTAGTAAGTGTCAAGTGTTTGGTCTGAGGCCGGATTTGAACTCAGGTACTCCTGATTTCAGGGCTGTGCTGTATCCACTGTGCCACCTAGCTGCCCCTATAAGTTGCCTGGATTAACAGAAGAGGAAGTAAAATACTTAAATAACTCCATCTCATAAAAGAAATTGAACAAGCCTAGGAAAAAATCTCCAGGGCCAGATGGATTTACATGCGAATTCTATCAAACATTTAAAGAACAATTAATTCCAATACTATATAGACTATTGGGAAAATAGGTGAAGAAGGAGTCTTACCAATTCTTTTTATGATACAAATATGGTGCTGACACCTAAACCAGAAAGAGTCAAAACAGAGAAAGAAAATTATAGACCAATTTCTCCATGAATACAGATGCACATATTTTAAACAAAATATTAGCAAATAATTACAGAAAGTTATCACAAGAATAATATACTATGACCAGGTAGGATTTATAGCAGGAACACAGGGCTGGTTCAATATTAAGAAAACTATCAGCATCATTGAGCATATCAACACCAAAACCAACAAAAACCACAGGATCATCTCAATAGATGCAAAAAAAGCTTTTGACAAAATACAACACCCATTCTTATTAAAAACACTAGAAAAACATAGGTATAAATGGAGTCTTTCTTAAAATAATAAACAACATCTATCTAAAACCTTCAGCAAGCATATATAATGGGGACAAACTAGAAGCATTTCTAATAAGATCGGGGGTGAAACAAGGATGTCCATAATCACCACTGTTATCAATATCGCACTGGAAATGTTAGCTTTAGCAATATGAGAAGAAAAAGAAATTGAAGGTATTAAAATAGGCAAAGAAGAAACAAAGCTATCTCTCTTTGCAGATGACTTGATGATATACTTACAGAATCCCAGAGAATCAAGTAAAAAACTACTTGAAATAATCAACAACTTTAGCAAACATGCAGGCTGTAAAATAAACCCACATAAATCATCAGTATTTCTATATATTACCAACAAAGCCCAACAGCAAGAGATAGAAAGAGAAATTCCATTTAAAGTTACTGTAGACATTATAAAATATTTGGGAGTCTACCTCCTGAAACAAACCGAAGAACTTTATGAACACAATTACAAAACATTTTTCACACAAATAAAGTCAGATCCAATTAATTGGAAAAATATCAATTGCTCATAGGTAGGCTGAGCTAATAATAAAAATGACAATTCTACCTAAGCTAATTTATTTATTCAGTGCCATACAAATCAAACTACTAAAAAATGATTTTATAGAGTTAGAAAAAATAATAACAAGATTCATTTGGAAGAACAAAAGGTCCAGAATATCAAAGGAACTAATGAAAAGAAACACAGGGGAAGGTGGCCTAGCAATTCCAGATCTTAAATTGTATTAGAAAGCAGCAATCATCAAAACTGATTGGTACTAGCTAAGAAATAGAGTGGTGGATCAGTGGAATAGATGAAATATGCATGAAACAGCAGTCAATGACTACAGTAATTTATTGTTTGATAAACCCAAAGACCACAGCTTCTGGGATAAGAACCTAGTCTTTGACAAAAACTGCTGGGAAAACTGGGAAAGAGTATGGCAGATACTAGGCATAGACCAAAATCTCACACCATATGCCAAAATAAAGTCCAAATGGGTTCATGATTTAGATATAAAGGCTGATACTATAAGCAAACTGGGAGAGCAAGGAATAGTTTACCTATCAGATGTATGGACAGCAGAAGATTTCATGACCAAACAAGAGATAGAGAATATTACAAAAGGTAAAATGGATAATTTTGATTACATTAAATTGAAAAGTTTTTGCAAAAACAAAACCAATGCAACTAAAATTAGAAGGAAGGTACAAAGTTGGGAAAGATTTTTTATAACAAGTCTCTCTGATAAGGGCCTCATTTCTAAAATACGCAGAGAATTAAGTCAAATTTGTAAGAATACAAGCCATTCCCCAATTGATAAATGGTCAAAGGATATGAACAGACAGTTCTCAGATGAAGAAATTAAAGCCACCCATAGTCATATGAAAAAAATGCTCTAAATCATTATTGATTAGAGAAATGCAAATCAAAACAACTCTGAGGTACCACATCACACCTATCAGATTGGCCAACATGACAAAACAGGAAAATGATAAATGTTGGAGAAGATGTGGGAAAATTGGAACACTAATGCATTGTTGGTGGAGTTGTGAAATGATCCAACCATTTTGGAGAACAATTTGGAACTATGCCCAAAGGGCTGTAAAAATATGTATACCCAGCAATAACACTTCTAGGGCTATATCCCAAAGAGATCATACAAAAGGGAAAAAGACCCACACATACAAAAACGTTCACAGTAGCTCTTTTTGTGGTGGCAAAGAATTGGAAATTGAGAGGATGCCCATCAATTGGGGAATGGCTGAGCAAGTTGTGGTATATGAATGTAATGGAATACTATTGTGCCATAAGAAATGATGAACAGGCTGACTTCATAAAAACCTGGAAAGACTTGTATGGTCTGATGCCAAGTGAAATGAGCAGAACCAAGAGAACATGGTACACAATAACAGCCACACTGTGCGATGACTAATATTGATAAACTCAACCCTTCCCAGAAATACAAGGATCTAAGAAATCTCCAGGAGGCCTCATGATAGAAAATGCTATCCACATCCAAAGAAAGAACTATGAAAGTTGAATTGCTATTTTTTTCCTCTTCTGTTGAGTTTTGTTTTCCTTTTTTCTGATGGTTCTCCTATTGGTTTTCAATTTTTACTTACAACACCACTAATGTGAAAATATGTTTAATAGGAATGTAAATGTATAGCCTATATGAGATTATGCACCGTGTTGGGGAGGGTGGGGAGGAAGGGGAGAAAAATTTTAAACTCAAAAGCATAGGGAAATGATTATTGATAAATTAAAACAAATTGATAACATTTAAAAAAATGACAAATTGCTTTTCTGGTTTCCCAGCAGTTTAAATAAGGAATCATGCCCATGTATTTTGCTCTGGGTTTATCACACATTGAATTAAACTATTTTTGTTTCCTCTGTATCTAGTTTGCTCCCCTGATCTATTTTCCACTTTTTAGAGTCCAAGCCTGGAGTGAGGAAAACTTGAGTTTAAATCCTACCTCAGATACATACTAGTTGTGTGACCCTGGGCAAGTCATTTAACCTCTATTTGCCTCAGTTTCTGCAACTTTAAAATGAGGATAATAATAGCATATGCCTCACATGGTTGTTGTCAGGATCAAATGAAATGATACATCTCTTTAAACATTTAACCCAGGACCTGGAATATAGTAATATAATATATAAAACATATAATATATAGTAATACAGTGTATTCCCTGCCCCCCAAATTATTTCGTTGCTATTTTTGTCTAGCTCTATGGAATATCTTCTTAGTAGTTTGATTACAATGACACTAAATTTATAAATTGTTTTAGGTAGTTTTGTATTTTTTATATATGTGTGGATAAATAATTACTCAATAATAATTCAAACAACCCTTCAATTATTTGTCATTTTTAATTTCATTTTTAAATGACATTAAATTTTATTTTTATTCATTTTTTATAATTACTTATTTTTAGCTTTCAATGTTCACTTTAATAAGATTTTGAGTTTTAAATTTTTCCTCCTTCCTTCCATCCCCACTTCCCAAGACAACAAGCAATCTGATATACGCTTTACATATTTTCACATTAGTCATGTTCTGAAAGAAGAATCAGAATAAAAAGGAAAAAAAAACACAAGAAAGAAAAAAAAAACAACAAAAGAGAAAATAGTATGCTTCAATCTTCATTCCGACTCCATAGTTCTTCCTCTGGATGTGGATAGCATTTTCCATCATGAGCCTTCTGGAATTGTTTTAGATTACTAAATTACTAAGTAGCATTACTAAGAAGAGCTAAGTCTATCAGAGTTGGTCATTGCACAATATTGCTGTTACAGTCTATAATGTTCTCCTGGTCCTGCTCACTTCACTCAGCATCAGTTCATTTAAGTCTTTCTGGGTTTTTCTGAGGTCCACCTGCTCATCATTTCTTATTGAACAATAGTATTCCATTACATTCATATTCCACAATTTGTTTAGCCATTCTGCAATTGATGAGCATCCCCTCAATTTCCAATTCTTAACCACCACAAAAAAAGCTGTTATAAATATTTTTGTATTTCTAGGTCCTTTTGCTTTTTTTTAATGATATCTTTGGCATACAAACCTTGTAATGGTATTGCTGGATCAAAGGTTATGCACACTTTGATTTCCCTTTGGGCATAGTTCCAAATAGCTCTCCAGAATGGTTGGATCCACCAACAGTGAGTTAGTGTTTCAATTTTCCCACATCTTCAGTATTTGTTGCTTATTTTTGTTCATATTAGCAATCTGATAGGTATGAGGTGGTACCTTGGAGTTATTTAATTTGCATTTCTCTAATCAATAGTGATTTAGAACATTTTTTCATATGACTATAGATAACTTTAATTTCTTCATCTGAAAACTGCATATCTTTTGACCATTTATGAAATGGGAAATGACTTCTTATAAATCTGACCTACTTCTCTATATATTTTAGAAATGAGGCCCTTATCAGAGACACTGGTTGTAATTTGTTTTTCCAGTTTTCTGCTTCCCTCCTAATCTTGGTTGCATTGGCTTTGCTTGTGCAAAAATTTTTCAATTTGCTGTAATCAAAAATTTTCCATTTTGCATTTCATAATGTTCTCTATCTCTCGTTCAGTCATAAAATCTTCCCTTCTCTATAGATCTCACAAATAAACTATTCCTTGCTCTCCTAATTTGCTTATAGTATAACCCTTTTATGTCTAAATCATGTACTCATGGTCTATTCCTAGTTTCTGCCATACTATTTTCTAGTTTCCCCAGGAGTTTTTGTTAAATAGTGAGTTCTTATCCAAGAAGCTGGAGACTTTGGGCTTATCAAACAGTAAATTACTATAGTTGGCTACAGTGTGTTGTATACCTAACCTATTCCACTGACCTACCACTCTATTTTTATTTTGTGGTTAGATTTATCTACTTCTTTGAGGGAGAGTTTGAGGTCCCCACTAGCATAGTTTGGCCATCTTTTTTTTCTTGTAACTCACTTAACTTCTTTTCTAAGAATTTGGATGCTATACCACTTGGTGAATACATGTTTGGCATTGATATATTGATATTACTTCATTGTCTATGGTGTCTCTTAGCAGGCTGCAGTTTCCTTCCTTATTTCTTGTAATTAGATCTATTGTTGCTCTTGTTTTGTTTGAAATCGGATTGCTGCTTCTGTAGTTTTTTTTTTTTTTACTTTTCTGGAAGCATATATTCTGCTGTAGTCTTTTTCCCTTTGCCTGTATCACTCTGCATCAAATGTGTTTATTGTTAACAACATATTGTAGAATTATAGTTTGTAATCTACTCTATTATCCACTTCCATTTTATGGGAGAGTTCATCCCATTCACATTCACAGTTATGATTACTATGTCTTTCTCTCCATCCTACTCCCCCCCATTTATGCTTTTTTTCTCTCCTTTTACCTTTTCCCTCCTCTCCAATGTTTTGCTTTTGACCACCACTTCCCTCAATCACTCCTCCCTTCTATCAGCTCATGCCCTTTTTCTTTTCCCTTTCTCCTTGACTCTACAATTCTTGATCATCACACAACACTGCTGATACTATGTACAATGTTTTCCTGGTTCTTCTCATTTCACTTTGCATCAGTTCATACAAGTCTTTCCAAGTTTCTTTTTTCCTGAAATATGCCTGTTTATCATTTCTTATTGCATAATAATATTTTATTACATTCACATACCACAGCTTGTTTAGCCATTCCCCAACTGATGGGCATCCCCTCAATTTCCACCACCAAAAGAGTGCTGCTATAAATATTTTTCTAATATTTTTTTCTCTTTTTTATGATTTCTTTGGTATACAGACCTAGTAGTGGCATTGTTAGATCAGAGGTTGTGCACAGTTGATTGCCCTTTGGGCATTGTTCCTATTTGCTCTCCAGAATGGCTGGAATAGTCATAAGATTTCTCTTTTGATACTTCTACACTACCTATGTGTTCTATACATCTCCCCAATCCCTTCCTCATTCTTTTGAATAGCTGTACAAAATAAGTGCCTGATATGTAATGCAGTGTAGGTTTCTCATAGGGATTCTCAGTTCTGTTTTGTTTTAGATTGTATCCTGAGTAGCTAATTTAGTATACCTGGCAAGAAATAGGTGCTTAAGTAAATTCTTGTTGCTTTTGTTACTGATGGATGAGACTTTTGTTACAGGGGTGTCACAATTGCCACTAGAGAGTGGAGGCTCATAAAATTCCCAAGAACCTTTTGAACCAGATTAAAATGTAATTGAGAAATGTTAAACAAGACAAATAAAACATACTACAACAGAGATTATTTTTGTGATTTTTCTAAGTCAATACGTGGCCTACAAAGATCTGTTTCTATTTGACACTAGACATATTTGCTGTATAATCCTCCCCTCCTCCCCACCATTTATTGAGGTTACAAAGGTTTGCAGGAAAAAAAAACTAAAGGAAATCTTCCACCTTGACAATCATATCTACCTGTTAATGCATTTTAATTAAATGTCTAGGTTTAAGCAATATTCTACTTCATAGGCCTACAGTACATTTAGATAAGCAAAGCTCCTTTACTTCTTTAGGTTGCTTAGAATATCACAAAACTTAATCTTTTCATAGCCATTGATTGCCTCCACAAAGGGCTGCACATATGGGCATGAGTTATTCACAGATTTTATTCCTAAAAATCACATCTGATATAATATACCTTATGGATGTATCATGGGAGGGAGGGAAAAGAATGGAAAAAGAAGATATCAAACCAGTTGGAAAATATTTATATGTCTGACTCCAGTGTTTTAAATTAAAAAAAAAACGATTTTAGGTTCCTTATTATTCATCAAATTACTGGTTCTATTGAATTTTTATGTTTAGAACAGTTTCAGTCTGTCACTTAGATATATAGAAGATTATGAGCCTTTTGGTAAATAGTATTTGCTATCATGTATGGTTTGAGCTGTCTTTCTAATCTCATTTTTAACAAACCTGCCATACAATTTTTCTAACAGTCTTCATCGAATAGTGATTCTTTGATGTTTCATAATATTTAATATATCAAACACATGGATACGTACACGCATGCATACATATATACACATATACGTACACACATGTAACATACAGATCTTTGATTTATATTCTGGATTATTTTTCTTAGTGCACTGAATTTTCCCTCTATTTCAAATCTGGCATCAGAGAGAGGATAATTTTGATTTGATAGTTCAAAACTCTCCTCCTTTTGCTTCTTTCTAATTTACCTTAGTAATCTTTTCATTTGTCCTTTCATACAAATTTTTATGGAATAACTTGGCATTGGATACTCCAGCAGAGTGGGTCCTCCTCTGCTTTATTCATTTCTCTGAAGCCCCTGTATGCAGGGCAAACATTGAACCCCCTCATGCCTTCCTGATACCAGAAAGAACTCTTAAGCCTAAGTATATACATGATGCAAACATGGTTTCTGGTTTAGAGAGTATAAATATTCTGCAAAAGTCTTACTACAACACTCATCATACTATGGAGTAATCCAGTGAGTTTTTGTCATTGGAGCAAAAGTTCTTCTAAGTAACACCAAGCTGAAAGGACTTGGTTTTGACAACAGATTATGTCTGTTGCTTGAGGAATAAGCTAGTTAAGTGTTCCTGGTAGTGTGTGTTATCTGAGAACCAGCTTAGTAAAGTTACAGAGAATCATCACTGAAACACTGATGAATTTTTCAGCCTCAGCAACTCCCAAGGACCACTAACTAAGTTGTCATTGTAGGGGGTTTAGGATGTGAAGGGAATACACTCACTGATCAAATCATAGATCCTTGAAGTTGGAGTTAAAAATGATCAAATTAAATGCTGATTGGATCATGGAGAAACCAGCCTAACATCACAATGTTAGAGCAGCTGTGAATTGTTTTTTAGAAAACAATATAGAAATATACATTAAGGGCTATAAAGCTATTCATGCTCTTTGACATAGCAATCACATTACTTGGGTTTGGTTCTAACGGCATTATTGAGAGGGTAAAAAGCTCTGTATGTATGAAAACATTAATGGAAGCTTTGTAATGACAAAAAATAGAAATAACACAAAAGCAATGATTGGGGGAAATGGTTGAATAGATTGTCAAATGTGAATATAATGGATTATATTATATTATTAGAAATGATAAATATTTGAAAGATGAAGAAAATAAGGGGAAAATATGAACAGATGAAAAGACAGGAGAAGAATAATACATACTATGATTAAATAAAAAAATAGCACCAAAATCAAGGGGGAAAAAGCATCAAAGTAAAACAAATCCAAAGGGAACTCAAAAACAGAGTGTGTTTATGTTAACATTATGTTAAAGTTAATTCACACATTTTTAAAACAAATTGTAAACAATGTGGAGGTTGTGATTTTACACATAATTTTGTCATATTTATTTATTCAAATTGTTTTGTTGATGATTACTATGAATAGAATAAAAATTTAAAAATAAGACTTTAAAAATGTAATGCAATACTTATTTTACTCTTCCCTGTTTAGATTTTGAAACTATGAAAAGGTTAAGTATAGATCATTTAAAATAAATGTAGGGGAATGAGGTTGGCAAATGGTTGTTGCTAGACAGAGGAGACATCATTAACATCTTTTTTATTTTGCATTTTATCAGCTATGTAAGGGCCATTGTGAACATGGTTATTGAATTCCCTTGAACTCTTTGAAAGCATTAAGAAGACACTATAAATAATAAGAAATAATTAGGAACCTAATTTTTGGGTGAGTCAACTTTTTTTTTTTCTTGGAGCAAACTTTTTACCAGTTCAATGTTAATTAATTCTTTCTGGTTACTTATGTTGTAGCAAAATAGGAAAAAAGTGTTCAATTGACCCTCACATTATGAAGCATCATTTTCTTCCAAATAACATGCATAACTTTGCTCTAAGTATGTAGAAGAGACTTCTTTCTTAAATTGTGAAATTTATTAAACCAGTTTTTAAATGATTCATTACTAATGTTTGGAGGTCACTTTACTAATTAGGACAAGGCTATCTTCCATTTATTAGTGTTCTCTCTCAGCTCAAATTGCCTTCTATCCCACTCATTACACATACAGCATATCATATCTCTTCCAGTCTTCATTAGAATGCAAACTCTTCAAGGGCACAGATTCTTTTGTCCTTACATGTCAGAATCTACCCAATACCTTGGCTATTTGTTGTTGTCCTTTTAGTCTTGTTGACTCTCTGTGACCCATATGGTATTTTCTTTCCAAAGATACTGGAGTGGTTTCTTGTTTCCTTCTCTAACTCATTTGATAGATGAGAAAACTAAGGCAAGCATAGTTAAGCGACTTGCTCAAGGCCACACAGCTACTAAGTGTCTAAGGCCAGATTGCCTAATGAATAGTTTTCCTAACTCCATGTCTGGCACCATATCTACTGGGCCACCTAGTTGCCCATCTTGGTTATGGTAGGCTCTCAATAAATGTTGGTTGAAATAGAACAAATTTCTACCATGTGAAGAAGTTGGGAATCAGTATTAACTCTAAGTTTCCAGTCTTTGACTTTTCGAAGTATTTCATCTGGCTAAATCCATTCAGATTTGGCATCTAACAAAGCATTTCATGGACATCATTATTGGTTTGCATCAAAGTATCTTTTCCTTACAATTTGAAGTCTGACTTCTATCCTAAACAACTGCTTCCAGGACTTCTCCTAATGATATATATTCAACAACCATTCTTTATTCCATTTCCTTTCAATGTCAATGTCTTCTTTGGAACTCTGGGTTTTGCCGTGGACATGCATGTATCTGCTGTATCTGCTTTTCTTCTGCCTCTCTCTTCCCTCTTCATTAACAGTGTAACATGCTTTTCCCTCAAAAGAACAACTTTGAGTAACTAAGTTATTTGGACTATTATAAATGCCTAAATTAACTACAAAGAAAGTATGAAGGAAGACATTATCTGCATTCAGAGAAATAGCTGTTAAATAGAAGTATGTTTGGAATGATTTTACACACACACACACACACACACACACACACACGCACACACATGTACACACATTTGTGTCTAATAGTAGCCATCTCTAGGGTTGGTATAGCAAGGAAGATAAAAAAGGAAAAAAAAAGAAATCTACATGATAAATTAACATACATTTAAAAGGAATAGCATGTTGTACATAATTGATTTAAAGTTTCATGGACAATCATCTTTTTTCCCTACTATGTTTAGAAATGCTTGTTTTATTTCATAAATTGAAATAAAATAAAATTTTAAAACAGAAAATACAGCATTCTGTGAGGAAAAAAACCAAACAAACAAATCATAGGTCATAGAATTATAGCTGGAAAGGACCTTAAAAACCATCTGGTGCTATGTTGTCTTTTTTGGTGAGGCAATCAGTGTTAAGTGACTTGCACAGGGTCTTGCAAAACTAGTAAGTGTCAAGTGTCTGAGGCCAGATTTGAATTCAGGTCCTCCTGACTCAATTTTTACTCTTCAGGGGCTCAGTATAAGTACCAGTAAGAAAAAAAGGTGACATCAAGGGCAGCTAGGTGGCACAGTGGATATACACACACACACATATGTATGTATGTATGTATATATATACACATACATACATACACAAACACATATATACATATATAATATATATGTTATATGTATACATAATCATCACAATTATTTTTTTATAATATATTATGACTTTTGAGAGATAATGTTTCCAAAGGAACTACCAGCATGAAGACACTTTCAGTATTGACTTTGGCTCAGTGAAGCTCAAATTGGACTGATCATGGATATAACACAAATTGAAGGAGGTGACATTTGAGGTTGGGTTGGGGGGGGGTGAAAGCAACTGATGCTGCAACCCTAGAGAATCAATGAAGAAACTAGTTTAGATTATTAATAGCTTCAGTAAAGTATTAGAATGTAAAATAAATCCACAAAAATCATCAACATTTCTATATAGAACTAACAGAAAAGAAGACATGGCAATATGAAAAATTCCAATAAAATAATTACATAATGAATAACATGTTTGGGAGTCAATTTACTAATGTGTGCACATTCACACACAAAACTTATATAAAGTACCAACAAAATGTTCTTAGTGGAAATAAAGGGAAGACAACTAAGAAATACACCTTGCTCATGGCTAACTTGTGCCAGTATAATAAAAAAAATGACAGTATTGCCTAATTTGCTTTACAGTAATGATCAAATTACTGAGGGAATACTTTGTAGAGCTAGACAAAAATGAATATTAATTGGTATGAAGAAAAAATCCTGGAATTGCCAAACCTCAAAGGATATCATAAAACAGTAGTCATCTAAACCTTTTGTCGTTAAAATACATGGAACAAAGTACAAGAATGGAAAAGGTTTGATTAACCCATTGTTAACTGGTAAACAATTGCTAAATAATCACTCAGTATTTGATAAACCCCCAAACACAAATTACTGTGGAAAGGGTTTCTTTCTGATAAGAACTGGGGAAAATGGAAAACAATTTGACAGAAATTAATTTTAGCTAAATGTCTTGTTTCATAAATGTCTACTTCTGCCACCTCGTGTCAAGATTTGCCAATGCATGAAGGAAACTGTTCTGCAAGGTGAATTATAACAAACTTAGGAATGATGAATCATAGAATCTCAGAGTAGGAAGGAACCTCAGAAACCACCTAGTCCAATCAATTCCTGATTTAGAATTCCCTCTATAACATATTTCACTGGTGGTCATCCAGCGGGAATCTCTCATTAGCCCATTCATTCCATTAGATTGTTCTAATTGTTAGGAAGATGTTACATCTTGTTACATCAAGCCTAATTCAATTGTTGTTGTTCAGTTATTTTTCACTTGTGTCTTTCTCTTCATGACCCCATTTGGGATTTTGTTTCCAAAGATGCTGGAATGATTTGCCATTTCCTTTTCCAGCTCATTTCACAGATGAGGAAACTGAGGCAAATAGGTTAAGTGACTTGCTTAGGGTCACACTGCTAGGAAGTGTCTGAGGCCAGAGTTGAACTCTGGAAGATGAATCTTCTTGACTCAGGCCTGGCACTCTATCCACTGTGTCGCCTAGCTGCTCCAACATCAACCCTAAAGCTACCTCTGATTTCTCCCCATTGCTCCTACTTCTGCCTTTTGGTGCCAAAGAGAACAGCTTTTACCTACTTTCCACATAACAGCCCTTCAGCTTCATGGAATACCTATTGATTCATAAATCTACCCTAGAAATTGACTGTTTGGGAAGGATCTTTCCAATCAACCCATTCTTCTACTTTCCAAAGTTCTTTCCAAACTTTTTAAAAAATGTCATTCCTGCACCACTCTGCTATTTTTGATTCATTTCTGTGCCTGTATAGGCTCATTGCCATGGTAAATATCTTTCTACAGCTTGCTGCATGTTATGAACTTGTCCCCCTCATTGAGGCTGAGGCAAACACTTGTCTGTTGGCCAGCCCTGATAGCACTGCATGTCAGAATCTGAATAATTACGGTGGGTGTCAGATGTTACACTAGCTTTGTGTGGCTGTCATCTTTTGCATCCTTGCAAAAGAAACTATTTTAATGGGGGAAAGGATGCTGCTTCCATAGTGAAGAATTTGAGCTTTCCTATTTTTTTTTTTATACAGCACTACTTCAAGGTGTCTTCTCATTTAAGATCGGGGACCTTAGCAAGAAGTTGTTCTAAAAGAGAATTCAGGCACTCACCGTGATTTTTCACATCTAAGAATGCCGTGGTAGGTGGTCATGGATTTGCTTCTGTATAGCATGGAAAAGAAAGGAACTTAAGTGGTGTTGAAGTATTCTTGAACTTCTACTTGAATTGTCTTTGTCACTTCATGGTTCTGAACAAGCACCTTGAGTAATGCAGGTGTGCCCAGGCACCAAATGTGGCCACTTGGCATGCATAAAGGACCTGAGCCCAGAAAAAAAAAAGAGCCCTTATGTAGTTATGCTGTGTTGTAAGTTAGAAAGGATAGAGAGCTCAGGGAAATCAAGTCTCCAGATTCTCCTCTCCTTATTTTATCTGGCTCCATTGAATTCTTAACAAAGCTATCAGCTACTGCAAAGGATTCCCATGTAACTTAAGAAGACTTAGAAAATGAAAATGCTTGCTGGATCTACTAATATTAGTCTCATTTAGCCTTCCTACAGTGCTACAATCTAATATTTCACTTGGATTTTTATCTGTGTAGTTTGTTATGGGTCAGGTAATAGTTGATTGAACCATTCTACAGAAGCTCCACAATACCAATAGCAATTCAGACTACTGGATCTCATCAGTGAAATGTCAGCTTTGCCACTTACTATCCACGTGACCTTAGTTAAGTCACTCAGACTCTCTGGACTTAGTTTCCTTATTTGTTAAATGAGTTTTGGATTAAATGACCTGTGAGGTCTCTTCTAGCTCTAAATATATGAAGAATATATTCAAATGTTTTAGGAATCTGTACTTTTATTGGCATGAGTATTACTTCAATATTGTAATCTCTCCATACCTTATTAGATTACCTTCATGATATATGTCTCCTTGTGGCCAAGGATAAAACTCCTACTGACAAGCACAACTCCATCTATCATGAAGATAGTACACAGAAGTGTTCCATCCCTGTAGGACTACCTAGAGATGAATGAAGGCCAGAATTAAATTTGAAGACTGAAGGTTGCCTCCATGTTGGAACAAGACATTGAAACATTCACTTTTGTGAAGAGATATATGGAACACAAATGTGAATTAATGTATGTGGAAGTACTTTGTGACAAAAAAATAAGAGCTTACACCATAAGACAGAAGTTTTGAACCTCTTTTTGTGTCATGGACCTCTTTGACAGTCTAGTGAAGCCTATAGACTGTTTCTCAGAATAACACTTCTAAACTGTAAAATAAAATAGAGATGATTTACAGAGGAAAACATATTAAATTATAGTTATCTATCTATCTATCTATCTATCTATCTATCTATCTATCTATCTATCTATCTATCTATCTACCTATCTATATTGTATGTTTTTTTATTTTTTATTTATTTTGATTTATCAACAATCACTTCCATAAGCTTTTGAGTTTTTAATTTTTCTCCCTCTTCCTCCCAATCTCTCTCCCCAAGATGGCACACAATCTGATAAAGGCTATACATATACATTCTTATTAAACATATTTTCACATTAGTGATGTTATAAGTAAGAATTAGAACCAATAGGAGGAAACAAAGCACAACAGAAGAAAAAAATGGCTAACAGTATGCTTCAATCTGCATTCAAACTCCACAGTATTTTCTTTGGATGTGGATTGCATTTTTCATCATGAGGACTCTGGAGATGTCTTAGATCCTTGCATTACTGAGAAGAGTTAAGTCTATCAATATTAGTCATTACACAACATGGCTGTCACTGTGTACAACATTCTCCTGGTTCTGCTCACTTCATTCAGTGTCAGACCATACATGTCTTTCCAGATTTTTCTGAAGTCTGCCTACTCATCATTTCTTATAGGACAATAGCATTCCCCAATTGATGGGCATCCTCTTAATTTCCAATTCTTTGCTAACACAAAAAGAGCTGCTATAAATATTTTTGTACATGGGTGTCTTTTTCCCATTTGTATGATCTCTTTAGGATACAGCCCTAGAAGTGGTATTGCTGGGTAAAAGGATATGTACATTTTTATAGCCCTTTGGGCATAATTCCAAATTGTTCTCCAAAATGGTTGGATCATTTCACAACTCCACAAACAATGCATTAGTATTCCAATTTTCCCACAACTACTCCAACATTTATCATTTTCCTGTTTTGTCATGTTGGCCAATCTGATAGGTGTGATGTGGTACCTCAGAGTTGTTTTGTTTTACATTTCTCTTATCAATAGTGATTTAGAGCATTTTTTCATATGACTATAGATGGCTTTAATTTCTTTATTTGAGAACTGCCTGTTCATATCTTTGAACCATTTATCAATTGGGGAATGACTTATAGTCTAATAAATTTGACTTAATTCTCTATACACAGCTAGGAAGTGACAAGTGTTTAGTCTGAGGCCAGGTTTGAACTCAGGTCCTCCTGACTTCAAGGCTGGGGCTTTATCCACTGCGCCACCTAGCTGCCCCCTGTAAGTGGATTCTGGAACAACAAAATCTACAAAAAGATGGAGTGAAACAATTTTCCAGCTTATGAAAACTTAGAAGGTCTTCAAGAAGGGTCTGGCTCACTTGGGTAAAAGGGGAACACAACCTGGTGCTGGTGTTATCTAGACAAGCCAGTGGGAGGCTCTTAGACACAATATAGATCAGCAACTGAGGCCCTTTGGTCCTGACTCAGCAGGCCAGTTATGATTCCTCCAGTCCCAGTGCAGTGAGCAAGCCACCAGCTCCTGATGACCCAGTGCAGAAAGCCAATTAACAGGCTTCTGGCACCTAGCACAAGAAGCTTGGGACAGTGCCCCCCCCCGGTTCCCTTGGAGTTGAGCTCAATTTTAAAAGGCAAGAAATAGGCAGAAAATGAGCAAGAAACAAAAATGAACACTGACCATAGAAAGTTACTATGGTAACAGGGAAGATGAAAGCAAAACTCTAAGGAGGACAACATTGTCAATGTACCTACATCTGAAACCTTAAAAGGGAATATGCATTGGTCTCAAGCCCAAAAAGCCTTCTTGGAAAAGTTCAAAAAGGATTTTAAAGTCAAATAAGAGAGGTAGAAGAAAAATTTGGAAAAGAAATGAGAAGTATAGAAGAGAGAGAGTCAACAGCTTGAAAAAGAAAGGACAAAAACTGACTGAAGAAAACAATTCCTTAAAAAAATACAGTTGGCCAAATGGAAAAAAAAAATCCACTTAAGAAAACAACTTAAAGCTTAGATTTGGGCAAGTACAAGAAAATGACTGTATGAGATATCAAGACTCAGTTAAACCAAATCAAATGAATGAAAAAATAGAAGAAAATGTGAAATACCTCATTGGAAAAACGACTGACCTGGAAAATAGATCCAGGAGAGGTAATTTAAGAATTATTAGACTACAGGAAAGCCATGATCAAAAAAAGAGGCTGGATAGCATCTTTCAAGAAATTATCAAGAAAAACCTTCCCTGATATCCTAGAAACAGAGGGTAATCATTGAAAGAATCTCCTGATCACCTCCTGAAAGGGATCCCAAAATGAAAACTCTAAAGAATATTGTACCAAATTCCAGAATTAACAGGTCAAGCAAAAAATAGAGCAAGCAGCCATAAAGGAAGAAATTTCAGAACCCATTCCTATTAAAACCACTAGGGAGCATAGGAATAAATGGAGTTTCCCTTAAAATAATAAGTAGCATCTATCTAAAACCACCAGCAACTATTATTTGTGATGGTGATAAACTAGAAACATTCCCCATAAAGTCAAGAGTAAAACAAGGATGTCCATTATCACCACAGTTATTTAATATTGTACTAGAAATGTTAGCTTTAGCATAAGAGAAAAAAAATAAATTGAAGGAATTAGAATAGACAATGAGGAAGTAATACTACCACTCTTTGAAGATGATATGATGGTATATTTAGGGAATCCTAGAGAATCAACTAAAAACATTACTTGATATAATTAACAACTTCAGCAGAGATACAGGATATAAAATAAATCCACATAAATCATCAGCATTTCTCTGTATTACCAACAAAGCCCATCAGGAAGAAATAGAAAGAGAAATTCCACTTAAAATAACTGTAGACAATATAAAATATTTGGGATTTTACCTTCCAAGACTAATCCAAGAACTATATGAACACAATTACAAAATACTTTTCACACAAATAAAAGCAGATCCAAATAACTGGAAAAATATCAGTTGCTCTTGTGTAAACTGAACTAATATAATAAAATGACAATTCTACCTAAATTAATTTACTTATTCATTGCCATACCAATCAAACTACCTAAAAATTATTTTATAGAACTAGAAAAAATAACAAACTTCATCTTGAAGAATAAAAGGTCAAGAATAGCAAGAGAATTAATGAGAAAAATACAAAGCCTTTGTCATCTAAAACTAATTATAAAGCAACAATCATCAAAACTATTTGGGACTAGCTAAAAAATAAAGTTGTGGATCCATGGAATAGGTTAGGTACATAAGACACAGTAGTCAACGACTGGAGTAATCTACTGTTTGATAAGCATAAAGACTCCAGCTTCTGGGATAAGAACTCACTATTTGACAAAAACTGCTAGAAAACTGGAGTTGCAGCCCTGTTTGTGGTGCAAAAGAATTGGAATATGACTGGATGCCCATCACTTAGGGAATAGCTGAGCAAGTTGTGGTATATGAATATAATTGAATACCATTGTGCTATAAAGAAATGATGAGTTGGCAGATTTTGGAAAAACCTGGAAAGTCTTACATAAACTGATGTTTAGTGACATGAGAAGAACCAGGAGAACATTGTATATGGCAACAGCTTCACTGTGCAATGACCAACTCCGATAGCATTAGCTCTTCTCAGCAATGCAATAATCCAAGACAATTCCAATAGACTCATGATGAAAAATGCTATTCATATACAGAGAAAGAGCTATGATGTCTAAATGCAGATTGAAGCATACTATTTTCTGTCTTTTTTTCTCATTATTTTCCCTTTTGTTCTGATTCTTCTTTTACAACCTAACTGATGTGGAAATATCTTTAGCATAATTGTAAATGTATGGCTATATTTGATTGCTTGTTATCTTGGGAAGAGGGGAGGAGAGTAAGGGAGAGGGAGAAAAAAGATTTGGAACTCAAAATCTTCCTTTTTGAGCTTTTCCAAGAGGACTTTTTAGGCTTGAGATCAATTTATATTCCCCTTTGAAGATTCACATGAAGTCGTTTTAGCATTGTTGTCCTCTTCTGAGTTTGTAGTTTGATTTTCCCTTTCAAGATAGTAGCTTTCTATGGCCAGGGCTCTTTTTGTTTTTTGTTTTATTCATTTTTAAAAGTTGAGCTCTGCTCCTGGGGTAGAGGGGATGCTGTCCTAAGAGTCTTGCACTGGGCCAAGGGCCTGGTAATTGGATTTATGTGCCAGGGTCTCAGAGACTGGTGACTTGCCCACTGAGCTGTAGTGGCCTGGCTTAACCATGTCTGTTTTGCTCTGGGTTGTTGGGCTGTCAACTTTCCTTCTTTTCTGGTGCCAGAGACCTCACAGGTGGCCTGCTGTGCCACTGGCCTGGTGAACTTTGATTTCTGACCTGTGTTGTGGCTAAGAGTCTCCCACTGACTTGCCTGGACACCACTTGTGCTGGGCTCTTCTTCCCTTTTCCCCAAGTGAGACATATTTTTCCTGCACTCCTTCTAAGTTTTCTTGGGCTAGAGCACCATTTCATTTCTTTTTTTGTGCATTCTGTAGCTCCAGAATTCTTTTAGAGGCTTGATGTATTGCTGTTTCTGGAGGAAACTGGAGGGAGTTCAGGCAACTTGCTTGTCTCCACCATCTTGGTTTCTCCCCTGGGTTTTTTTTCTTAAAAAAAAATACTTGAGTTTTTATATCTCAACCTTAAGCACCTAATTAAAACCTTTTATAGTTTTAAAAAGTGAACTTCATATAACTAATTTACCCTCACTTATGAATCCACAACTTACTTAACTGTTTCTGTTTCACTTAACTTTTCTCACTTTGGCATGTCTGATCTTGCCAATTACCTACTTCTTAGACTTCTTGATTCTCTGTAGGTTACACTCACTCTGTATACATGTTTATCATGTGCTCAGAGGCTATTTCCTCAGCACTCCTTGGATGGATACTCAAGTGGTGGCTGCTATTCCAGTTTCTAGAGGTGGGATTGTGCTTCTAACACTATATCTCATGAGTCCCTACTACTAGAATAGTTGTGAATAACATTTGGCCAGTAAAAATTAGATCTGAGTAAAAGCATTTATTAATATGGTGTTGTATGAAGTGTTGTTACAAAGATTTTTCTGATAAACTTGGATCACATTCTTGCACATTTACACATAGTATCTGTGGGAAAATCAGATACAAACCTATAGAATACAATGGTAATGAGGCACAAAGAAATTCAGAATTCTTGATCCTTTAGGATATAGATGTCCTTATTCTTCTCAAAGAGTATTAAAAAACTCCTCTTGAGTGTAATGGTTTACTCAACTCTTTTGTCAGGTTTTGTTCATCTCTGCAGTCTGATTCCCTTCTGTGTTGCCAAGGGTTGTTGCTGTTTGTCCTTTGTGCTGGAAGAGGACCAAAATAACATCACTAGTGTGGCTGTGGCTGATCATATCAATACAAGATTAGAAGGCTCTATCACAGGTCAGGCACAAATCATCTTTATGATCATTTGGGAAAGAAATGTCTCTAGATTGGTGCATCTAATTTTCTGTTGTGCTACTGCAATTCTGTTTTACTCCTAGAGCACAGTGTCATCTTTGATTCAGGTATGCCATGCTGGATGATCCTCTACCAGTGTCTGCTGTGTCTCACAATTGATTCCAAAGTTTTTCAGAGAGACTTTGAAAGTATTCTTGTATTGCTTCTGATCTCTGTTCAAGTGCCTGCCTTGTGTGAGTTCTCAGTAAAATGGCCTTTCAGGCAAACATACATCAACCACACATTTAGATAATGTGGTCAGTCCATTGCAATTATGTTTTCTGCAGTTGAGTTTGAATACTTGGCAGTTTAGCTTTAGAAAAGACCTCAGTGTCCAGTACCTTATCTTGCCAGGTGATCTTCAGAATCTCCTTAAAACAGTTCAGATGGAAGTAGTTTGACATTATGGCATGGCACTGATAGACTGTCCAGGTTTCACAAACAGACAAAAATAAAGTTAGCACAATGACTTTGTTGACCTTCAAGTTTGGTAGGCAGTCTAATACCTCTTTTCTCTCACATGTTCTTTTGGAGCCTCCTAAATTCTGAGCTAGCTCTTGTAATGTGTGCCTCAACCTTATTATCAATGTGCACATCCCTGGAAAGTATACTGCTAACCACGACATTAAAAATTTCTCCATTTGTTTTAACTGGTGGTTCCATGTGTGGATGGTTCAGTGTTAGTTGGCACTTTCGCAGTCACCAATGGAATGAAGTAGAATTGTGCGCTTGCTCCCATGCTTTTTAGCATATTTTTTCAGCAATGTTGTCAGACACCTTCAACAGGAACAAAAATGGCATCAAGGTTAGCTACCACACTGACGGTTTTATCTTGGAAAGGCTACAAGCCAAGACCAAAGTGCAAAGAGAGCTGGTGCACAACTTTTTTTCACACATGATTGTGCACTCGATGCAGCAGCTGAGGCTGAAATGCAACAAAGTAAGGGTTGATTCTCTGCCACTTACGGCCTAACAATTAACACCAATAAAACACCAATAAAGTTATTCACCTTATAACACCCCACCATCCATAGGTGGAACCATCAGTTACTGCTGTGAAGGATATACACCTTGAAGTTGCTTATTTCCCTGGCAAGCTATATCTCTGTATCTGTTTATCTGCAATGCATGTCTCTGCTCTCTGCTGAATGTAGTGACTCCTATTCTTCAAAAAGCCCTTCCAAAGCTACAGAAGTGATAAGGTGGAAAGGGAGAAAAAACCCTCCTCTTCTCCCAAACACGTAAGTATCTCCTCAACAAAACATTTCCAGCTTGCATCTGAACAGCTTCAGGTCTTGCCTATTTAAAGATCTTCAAAGGCAAGAAACACATCAGAATAAAATATCCATGAAGTACCACTTTGCCTTATTCAACTCTCTGTTTTACACTTAAACATATTAGGATACTGGAGGGTCACTTGTCTCTGATTTCATCTTTTAAAAAATTGAGTATTGCATCACAGTTTAGCCTTTTCCAATGGCTAAAATGCATTATATTTTTGGTTTCTCTTGCCTCCTTTGTTTGCATTTCAAAGTTTCTACACAAATCTGGTCTTTTCACCAAGAATGTTTGAAGTCCTTCCTTTCTAGGAAAAATCTATTTTACGTAATTTTTCAGGTTAGGTTATTTCTGGTTGTAAGTCTTTATTTTTTTGCCTTTTAGAATATCTTATCTTAAGGTTTTTCTCTCCTTCATAGTTTTCTGTAGCCAGTCTTGTGTATTCTGACTGTGGTTTATTGGTACTTGAATACTGTCTTTCTAGCTGCTTGCAATATTTTTTTTTCTTTGACACAGAAGCTCTGGATTTTGAGTGTACCATTCCTGAGTGTTTTCTTTTTGCAGTTTCTTTCAACAAGGGAGAAGTGGATTCTTCATTTGTCTTTTCCTTCCTTCCTTCCTTCCTTCCTTCCTTCCTTCCTTCCTTCCTTCCTTCCTTCCTTCCTTCCTTTCTCTCTCTCTCTCTCTCTCTCTCTCTCTCTCTCTCTCTCTCTCTCTCTCTCTCTCTTTCTTTCTTTCCTTCCACTCTGGTTCTAAAATATTTGGGTACTTTTAAGTAATGAAATGACTGCCAACGATTATTTGGGTAGAATAAGTACTACAAAAATTTCAGGAAATAGATAATTGAAAAAAGAGGTGGGTTTGTCTTGCTTTGAAATATAGTAATAATAGGTACAAATGCTGAGGGCTTCTTGGATACCCACAAAATATTCAAAGACTTAAAAGAATTTCCTTCAGAACATTGATAGAAAGCATTGAAAGGTTGTGGTCTGTGCCAGTGGGGGGAGCACCCATATCAGTAAAACTGAGGAGCCATTGAACTGTTAATACATTGAGTAAGTAAACAAACAAGTAATCGTTTTGTTTCTATGAAAAGAGGTCAAAATTGCAAATCAGTTAACAGTTTGGGGGAAGAAGGCCAGTCCCCAAGTAGGCATACATATTTTAGAAAACAAAGAAATTCCTTTTTTTTTCCTCGTAAAATTTAGTTTGCCAGTGGAGGAAAAAATATCATTTTTGAGGTTTCAGACTGGCTAAATATAAGCCATCAATTTTCAGAAATTATAGCCAAAATCTATCTTTAATTCCTTATGTTGTGTAAGGAGTTAAGCAATTCCTAGGGCAAGCAAATGGTCTGGATCTCTTTGATAAATGATGCTATCTTGTACAAAGTTAGAGGCATAGCAAAGTAAATTCAGAAGGTTTTGAGTAACTTTTCACCTACAATCCTACATTTTTTGGTAGTTATCTGCGAAAGTAAAAGCATTCCTCCAGGAACCTTATATTTGGCATAACTAACTATTCATTATATGGCTCAGGCACATCTCCAAATGATCTTTTTTTCCTGAGAAATTCCATTTTCCATTAAGCAAAACAAAGAAAAAGGAGTTTTTGGCCCACTTGACAGAGCTATAATTGACATACAAGTAGATAGTGCAGCAGTCAAATAATTAACAGAGTGACAGCAGGTGGTCCAAAGATTCATTATGAGATTGCTCTGTCTCACATGGCATTTAAGAAACATTATTTTGATCATACCTTTCTTTAAATAATGTAGGGCATGCCATTCTTCCTCATAAGTATCCCAGGAAGCAATTTTGCTCTAATGTGTTCCTGGAACAGAGATAGTATGAAACACAGCAGCCTGTTGTTGTGGCATATTTATGTGTGTTCATGACATACATTTTCCCCCTGATGACTGCTGTCATATCTGCTTAGTTTGGTAGTCAAAATAAGTCTTTAATTTTTTTCCCTTTATGCACTGAACACTCATCCCAACTAGATAGAATCGAGGTGACTTTGTTTTCTTCATTCTACAGTAGTACTATCAAGCTATCTGACAATACATCTAGTCTCAGGAATGATTGCTGTTGTTAAAGATGTAAGAGACTGGCAGAAGGCAAGCTTGACTTACCTAAGGTAAATTGTCTCTGGAGGGCTTAAAGTGGCTTTGAAAAAAAAAAAAGAACATGCTTACAGAATCAGGAAAACAAAAACTCCTCTGACAGTATGTTAGATGAGGTGACATTTTACAAAGTCTCTCCTCTCTCCTCCCAGATTTTATTTGATTCACAAGTTGGCAAGAAAATCTGGCAAAGTTACCAAATGAAGGTGGACAGGACAAAATTAGGAGGTTCCTGTGAAGTCATGATGGCTTTAACACAATTTCCCATTATCCTTCACATGATAAATTATAGTGTTGTATATTTTAGCATGTACCAGTATGACTTACCATGGGGGCAGACTTTTCTTTAAATGAGGTACTTTTATGCCATTGTGTCAACCAAAATTAAGGGTACAAGGAGGAAGAAACATAAAGGATTTGAATTTAAATCTTTTTCATCTTATTGTTGTAATTAATGCATGATATATGTAGAAAACTTGATAACATCAACCTCCCTCCCCTATTAAAAAAAAAGTGTTCTACGAAGGCTCTTTAAGACCTTTATTATAATTACACAAGATGGTTTTGATACAAAATTAAGGGTATGGACTACTCGTGTCCTGGGATTACAGCTTCAGAAAAGCTATATCTCAAAGGTGAGCTTGCATGAAATATCAAAGAGGTCTGTTCTGATTACCGGAGGATAAGAGGGAGGGAGGGAAAAAATGAGTACCTCTATTACTTACAGGAACATTTTGAGATAAGTTTTCATTCGATCTGGAGAGGGCCGGGTTTATTTTCTTTTGAGTTCTTTCTAGTCTTTAATGGCAATGTATTGGAGCATGTGGACATCTGGTGGTGTAGTGGATAGAGCACTGGGCCTGGAGTCAGGAAGACTCATCTTCCTGAGTTCACATCTGGATTCAGACTACTAGTTGAGTGACCCTGGGCAAGCCATTTAGTCCTGTTTGTCTCAGTAAAATGAGCTGAACAGGAATGGCAAACTACTTCAGTATCTTTGCCAAAGAAAACCCCAAACGGGCTCATGAAGAGTTGGAAACAACTGAACAATTGATTTATTAGTATGTTTTGTACATATATCTCTTTGAAAGAGCTAAAATTGGTTTCTACTTGGGAAAGCAGAGCCCTTGGAATTCCTGGGACAAGGAACTACCTGGTCTAGTTTGCTGCAATTTGATAGTCAAGTACAATGTGGCCCTGGAATGCTGAAGCAGGCTCAGTAAGTATCAAATACCATTTTACTTGGCTGCAAATTAGAAAAATGAATGCATTTGTTTCTGTTTGCACTGTTTTCCAGCTGAAAACCTCTCTTGTTAGCTGTCGACAATGTCACTTCCACATTTTCATGTGATGGGTTTCTACTGCTGCTTATTTTGAAACAGAGGTGATAATTAATCTTCCCACATTCAGGCACTGCAAACATATTTCCATTTCAAATGAGATAAGAATCAAGCTGAACCACCCACACTTACATTTTAGACAGATTTGTAGCTCGCATTGCAAGTGGACTGAATTTTCTTCATGGCATTGGCATTACCAATGATGAGCTGTAAAGCATTGCTTTTTAGTAGCATGCTGACTCATCCCAAGTTGGAAGAATAAAAGATATTGGAGGAATGGTTTAACATTAGTTGTCTTGCGTACTTTATGTTATTATTTTTTTAAAAAAATTAAAGTTTAAGAATTTATTTTATTTTCCGCCAATTACATGTTAAGAAAATTTTTAGTATTCATTTTTATTAGATTTTGAATTTCAAATTTTTCTTTCTCCCATCTTCCCCTCTTCTGAAAATGGTAGGCAATTTGATGTAGTTTATACATATGCTATCATTGAAAAATATTTTCATAGTAGCACAGTTGTGAAAGAAGAAACATCAAAAAAAATATGAGAAAGAATAAAGTAAGTGAAAAAAATATACTTCAATCTGCAGAGTGCATCAGTTCTTTATTTGGATATGAATAGCATTTTCCTTCATGGGTTCTTTGTACTTGGATCATTGTGTTGCTGAGAAGAGCTAAGTCATTCATAGTTGATCATCACATACTGTTGCTAATACTGTATACAATTTTTCCTGGTCCTGTTCATTTCACTTTGCATTAGTTCATACAATTTTTCAAGGTTTTTCTGAAATCTGCTCATTCATCATTTCTTATTGCATAGTAGTATTCCATTACATTCATACATGATAACTGGTCAGATGATAGGCATCTTCTCAATTTCCAGAATTTTGCCACAACAAAAAGGGCTGCTGTAAATATTTTTACACAAGTAGGTCCTATTCCCCTTTTTATGATCTCTTTGGGATACAGACCTCATAGTGCTGTTACTGGATAAAAGGATATGCATAGTTTGGTTGCCCTTTAGGCATAGTTGCAAATTGATCTCCGAAATGGTTGCATCAGTTCGCAATCGTATCAACAGTGCATCAGTGTTCCAATTTCCCACATCCTTTCCAACATTTATCATTTTCCTTTTTTGTCATGTTAGCCAATCTGATAGGTGAGAAGTGGTATCTCAAAGTCATTTTAATTTGCGTTCCTCTAATCAAAAATGGCTTAGAGCCCTTCATTATATGGCTATACATAGCTTCAATTGGCTATGATGTTCCTTGGAGTTTTTATTTTAGGATATCTTTCCTGAAGTGATTGTTGCATTCTTTCATTGCCTATTTTACCCTTTGGTTCCAGGACATCAAGGAAGTTTTCCTTGAGGATTTATTTTTTTTTCTTTTAGGCAATTGGGGTTAAGTGACTTGCCCAGGGTCACACAGCTAGTAAGTGTCAAGTGTTTGGTCTGAGGCAGGAATTGAACTCAGGCCCTCCTGACTTCAGGGCCTGTGCTCTATCCACTGCGCCACCTAGCTGCCCCTCCTTGAGGATTTCTTGAAAGATGCTGTCCAGGTCCTCTTTTTGATTATGGCTTTCAGGTAGTCCAATGATTCTAATAATGTCTTTTCTATATCTATTTTCCAGGTCAGTTGTTTTTCTCATGAGGTATTTTACATTTTCTTCCACTTTTTCATTTTTTTAAAAAAAATTTTTTTGCTTTTTTAAATTCATTCTTAAACTTTCATTTATTCTTTATAAGTGAAGTCATCCACCTTTTTTAAAAAAATAATTAATTTATTCAGTTTTAGTTTTCAACATTCACTTCCACAAGATTTTAAGTTTTAAATTTTTGCCCTCTCCGTATTCTCCCCCTCCCCAATATGGTGTGCAATCTGATATAGGTTCTACTTATACATTCATATTAAACATATTTTCACAGTCATTATCTAAAGAATACTTAAAACTAATGGGAGGAACCATGAGAAAGAAGAAACAAAACAAAACAACAGAAGAAAAGAAGAGCGCAGTTAGGGTTAGGGTTAGGGTTTCCATCTGCATTCAGACTCCATAGTTCGTTCTCTGGATGTGGAAAGCATTTTCCATCATGAGACTTTTGGAGTTGCCTAAGATCCTTGCATTGCTGAGAAGAACTAAGTGTATCAAAGTCATTCATCACACAATGTAGCTATTACTATATACAATGTTCTCCTGGTTCTGCTCATTTCACTCAGCATCAGTTTGTATAAGTCTTTCCAGGTTTTTAAACAACATATTGTAGGATTATGATTCCTAATACACTCTGCTATCCATTTCCATTTTATAGGACAGTTCATGCCATTCACATATCCATGTCGTTCTCTCCATCCTATTTTCCTCCTGTTTATGCTTTTCTCTCTCCTTTCACCTCTTCCCTCCTCACTAGAATTTTGCTTTTGACTTCCATTTCCCTCACCCTACCCTCCCTTCTATCAGCCCCCTCCCTTTTCTTTTTACCCTTGCTACTTCTTTTCTCCCTTTTATTCACCTCCTCCCTTTTCCCCCTTTCCTCTCCTACTTCCCATAGGGTAGGTTAGATTTCTATGCCTGATTATGTTATTTGCTCTTTGAGCCAAATCTTATGAGAGTAAGGTTCAAAAAATACTCTGCTTCCCTACTCTCCCTCTACTGTACTAGGTTTTTGTACATTTTCATGTGATGTAATTTATCCATCTCTGACTCCTCTTTTCCTCTTCTCCCAGAACAATCCCTTTTCACCACTTAATTAGTTTTACATCACCTCTGTCTAAGTATACCCCTTTTAAATGTCATAATAACAGTACAGATCTCAAGAGTTACTCATGTCATCTTCCCTTGTAGCGGCATAAATAGTTTTCTATTATTAGTAACGTGATTTTCTTTCCTGTTCACCTTTTTATGCCTTTCTTGAGTCTTGCATTTGAAGATCAAATTTTCTGTTGAGCTCTGATCTTTTCATCAGGAAAGTTTGGAAGTCCCGTATTTCATTGACTGTTCATACTCCTCCCTTAAAAATTATGCTCAATTTTGCTGGATAGTGAATCCTTGGTTGTAATCCAAGCTCCTTTGCATTATGGAATATCATAGTCCATGCCCTCTGATCTATTAATATAGAAGCTGCATGGTTCTGTGTAATACTGACTGTGGTTCCATGATATTTAAATTGTTTCTTCCTGGCTGCTTGCATTATTTTTTCCTTTGACCTGGTAATTTTGGAATTTGGCTATAATATTTCTTGGCATTTTCAATTTGGGATCTCTTTCAGGAGGTGATGAGTGATTCTTTTGATGACTATTTTATCTTCTAGTTCTAGGACCTCAGGGCAATTTTCCTTGATGATTTCCTGAAAGATGCTGTACAGGCTCTTTTTTTATCATGGTTTTCAGGTAGACCAATAATTTTCTTTTTCTTGGTGAGGCAATTGGGGTTAATTGCCCAGAGTCACATAACTAGTAAGCATTGTGTGTCCGAGGCTGGATTTGAACTCAGGTCCTCCTGACTCTACTGTATGACCTAGCTACCCTAGACCGATAATTTTTAATTTGTCTCTCCTGGATCTGTCTTACAGGTCAGTTTTTTACCAATCAGGTATTTTATGTTTTCTTCTACTTTTTCATTCTTTTGTTTCTGTTTGACTGATTCCTGATATCTTGTAGAGTCATTAGCCTACATTTGTCCAATTCTATTTTAATCAATTGTTTCCTTTTATTAGATTTTGTACTTCCTTTTTTTTGGTCCATTTTACTTTTTAAGGAATTCTTCTCTTCAGTGAGTTTTTATGCCTCCTTTTCCATTTGGCCAATTCTACTTTTAAAGGAGTTGATTTCTTCAGTGTACTTCCCTCTCCACCCCCCCAAAAAATTGTTCAATTGTATTTTTTAAGGATTTATTTTCTACAGTCAATTTTTGTCATTCCTTTCCCAAGCTATTGACTCTCTCTTGCATACCTCTCATTTGCTTTCCCAATTGTTCTTCTACCTCTCTCATTTGACTTTTAAAATCCTTCTTAAGCTTTTCCAAGAAAGCTTTTTGGGCTTGTGGCCAGTTCATACTCCCCTTTGAGGTTTTAGATGTGGGTGTATTGACAATATTGTCCTCTTCTGAATTTGTGCTTTGATATTCTGCTTCCATAATAAGAATCTATGATCATTGTCTGCTTTCTGCTCGTACTGTTTGTGTATATCTGGGCTTTTAAAGTTGAGCTCTCCTGCTGCAGTGCTGGTGGCACTGAGCCAAACTTCTTGTGCTGGGAGCTTGGGACCTGGCCACTGCCTTTGTGTTCTGAGGTCTTGGGTGCTGGCAGCTGGAGGCTGTTGTGGTCTGGCAGCTTACCTCGTGCTGATCTGGAATCAGCAACACTAGAGCTCTTGGAGTGGGGGTGAAGAGTCTGGCCTCTGGGGGATGCCTGCTCACCTGGCTTCTTTATTTTTTTTAAATTTTATTAATTTATTTTGATTTATCAACAATCACTTCCATATACTTTTGAGTGGAAAATTTTTCTCCCCCTTCCTCCCCCCCCAAGACGGCACACAATCTGATATAGGCTTTACATTTACATACCCATTAAATATATTTTCACATTAGTGAAGTTGTAAGTAAAGATTAAAACCAATAGGAGAAACCATAAGAAAGATGAAACAAAACTCAACAGAAGGTAAAAATAAGTGATAGGATTCGACTTCCATAGTTCTTTCTTTGGATGTGGACAGCATTTTCCATCCGAGGCCTCTGGAGATGTCTTAGATCCTTGTAATGCTGAGAAGGGTTCAGTTTAACAATATTAGTCATGCATAATGTGGCTGTTATTGTGTACAAAGTCCTCTTGGTTCTGCTCACTTCACTCAGCATCAGACCATATAAGTCTTTCCAGGTTTTTCTGAAGTCAGCCTGTTCATCATTTCTTATAGCACAATAGTATTCCATTACATTCATATACCACAACTTGCTCAGCCATTCCCCAATTGATGGGCATCCTCTCAATTTCCAATTCTTTGCCACCACAAAAAGAGCTGCTATGAATATTTTTGTACATGTGGGTCCTTTTCCCATTTGTTTGATCTCTTTGGGATATAGCCCTAGAAGTGCTATTGCTGGATCAAAGGGTATGCACATTTTTGTAGCCCTTTGGGCATAGTTCCAAATTGTTCTCCAAAATGGTTGGATCATTTCACAACTCCACCAACAATGTATTAGTGTTCCAATTTTCCCACATCTTCTCCAACATTTATCATTTTCCTGTTTTGTCATGTTGGCCAATCTGATAGGTGTGATGTGGTACCTCAGAGTTGTTTTGATTTGCATTTCTCTAATCAATAATTTAGAGCATTTTTTCATATAACTATAGATGGCTTTAATTTCTTCATCTGAGAACTGTCTGTTCATATCCTTTGACCATTTATCAATTGGGGAATGGCTTGTGTTCTTATAAATTTCTCTTAATTCTCTATTTTATCAGAAAGACTGGTTGCAAAACTTCTTTCCCAATTTTCTACCTTCCTTCTAATCTTAGTTGCATTGGCTTTGTTTATGCAAAAACTTTTCAATTTAATGTAATCAAAATTATCCATTTTGCTTTTCATAATGTTCTCTATCTCCTGTTTGGTCATGAATTCTTCTGTTCTCCATAGATCTGATAGGTAAACTATTCCTTGTTCTCCCAGTTTACTTATAGTATCAGCCTTTATATCTAAGTCATGAACCCATTTTGACTTTATTTTGGTATATGGTGTGAGATTTGGGTCTATGCCTAGTTTCTGCCATACTCTTTTCCAGTTTTCCCAGCAGTTTTTTTCAAAGAGTGGGTTCTTATCCCAGAAGCTGGGGTCTTTGGGTTTATCAAATAATAGATTACTATAGTCATTGACTACTGTGTCTTGCATATTTAACCTATTCCACTGATCCACCTCCCTATTTCTTAGCCAGTACCAAGCAGTTTTGATGATTGCTGCTTTATAATACAATTTAAGATCTGGAATTGCTAGGCCACCTTCCCCTGCATTTCTTTTCATTAGTTCCTTTGATATTCTGGACCTTTTGTTTTCCAAATGAATCTTTTATTATTTTTTCTAACTCTATAAAATAATTTTTGGTAGTTTGATTGGTATGGCACTGAATAAGTAAATTAGCTTAGGTAGGATTGTCATTTTTATTATATTAGCTGGCCTACCCATGAGCAACTGATGTTTTTCCAATTATTTAGATC
>NW_027555706.1:0-30736 GCF_003287225.1 Phascolarctos cinereus | reverse complement strand
CAAGATCAATATACCATAGAGCCTCTCATCTCTTGACACCACAGACCATGATGAACACACACACACACATTCACACACACATGTCACTCAAGGACAATAACATCACGCAGTATCTTTGGCTCTCAAATAAGATATTAGGTAGATATTCTGTTCCTAGTTGGCACCTGCACTAGTTGTAGATCATTAAAATTGAAGTTATATGGAGAAGTGTTTAATTGGGGCCTGGGTATCTCTTCACAGATGTGACCAAGTAAAATAGTTATCAAAAAAGAACCTGCCCAGGATATCCAGGAGAGAATAGGAAGGGCAAGCCACTTAGATCAGTAGCCTACACTGATTCTTGTAGTGATCTGGCTCGGCCTCTACAATGGATGGACATGTAGGATGAAAACCTTCATCCACTGAAGCCAGAACTGAAGATCCTCATCCAGCTGAAAAACAAGCTTTCTTTTCCCTTGCCTATGTTCTGTTGCACTTACAGTCTGGAATAGGTACTCTAGCTAAACCTTCTCTGGTAGAATGTAAGACTACTTTATTGTTGTCTATATCACCATAGCCTACCACAGGACTTGGTTCATAGTGAGTACTGAAAAAATGCTCGATGCATTTCATTAACTTAAGGTGAATTTAATGCAATTAATTGGATACCTTGATGTTGCTTTTTCTTCTTTTTTTATGTTGGTCATTCCAAGGAAAGTAGGTTTCCTCTTAACTCAAATATGAGCTTCTTTTGAACAACGACATAATATGATGCCATCTGGTCCCCTCAGTGGGTAGAGCAGCACCAGATAGATTCGTTTTGAGATATGTGTCAACTTAGGGGTATATTTGAGAAGATTCATGGCACTCTTGGGATTTATGCAGAGCAGCTCACTACTCCCAAGTGTCTAAGAAGGCTATTCCTTTGATGGCTCCTTGGATTGAGGGATCACAAGATTTAGAGACAGAAAGGAATTCAATGAATAGAGGGCTAGAATTTGAGGCAGGAAGAACAGTTGTATGACCCTTGGAAAGTCACTTCAATGGGGAATACAATGGACAGAGTACCAGGCCTAAAATCAGGAAGACATCTTTATGAGTTAAAATTTGGCCTCAAAGTAGCTGTATGATCCTAGGCAAGTCACCTAACCCTGTATGTCTCTGTAAAATGAGCTGGAGGAGGCAATGATAAAGCACTCCAATATCTTTGCCAAGAAAATCCCAAATGGGGTCACAGAGCCAAATACGACTGAAACAACTGAACAACTACAGCAAAGACAGAATAATCAATTTGTTCAATAACAAAAACACTGGAAGGACAAATACCATGCAAATGTAAGCTAACAGTGCAAGGAGCCACGATGATTTCAGAGGAAGCACAATGAACCATGCTGCCCACCTTATGAGAGAGAAGGGAATGGACTCAAGATGTAGAGTGGGACATACATTTTTGGCTATTGCCAAGGTGGGTTTTGCTTGATTACGTGTATTTGTTTCTACGGTTTTGCTTTTCTTTTTTGTTTGTACCAATGTTCAGTGGAGATGAGAGAGAAAATACTTCTGTCAATGAAAAATTTAATTAAATTTGAAAAAGAAATGCAATGCTTTGAATAAGATACAACAATTTATAATTAGAGATTTTAAATAGTTTCTTCATGACAATAAACTCACACGTGTTTGTTTGGGTGCGGGGTAGGTGTATGTCGCTCTACAACTTTTTACCAGCATTCAGAGCATACCTCCCTGGAGAACACAAAAGAATTTTAAAAATTAATGAGGAACTTAAAGATTTCATTTTGGAAAGAGTGAAGGAGCATCAGAAGGTACTGGACCCCAACAACCCTCAGGACTACATTGACTACTACCTCTCCAAAATGCAGCAGGTAAGATGCATGGGGGAAGCACCTTACTTGTTGAGTAAGACTGATATTCCAAGGATTCTTACAGGCCACAAGCACAGGAAGGGGCATCAGAGAGAACCCCAAAGTGCCCACATCCCCCAAGGACACCATTGGCTTTCTAGTAACTGGTCTTTGGTCTGCCCATATCCCTGATCTGAAGTCTGTATGGAAAATGAGATTGGAAGAGTTCTGCTTTTCTGGGTGATGAGCTGGTGATCTGGACTTTCCTGTTTGGAAGGGGATATTGTATTGGAGAGTGATAATAGGAATCGACTAATAAACATTTACCAAGCAACTACTATATGCCAGGCACTCTGCTAAGTGCCAAAGACAGAAAAGAGGCAAAAAAGAACCCCTGCCCTCAAAGAGTTCACAATCTTATGAGGGAGAGTATATGTAAGCAAATGTATACAAAGTAAGCTCTAAACAGGAGAAATGGGATGCAGAGCAGGGCTTGGAGTCAAAAAGACTTGAGTTTGAAACCAAATTCAGACACTTCTTAGCTGTGTAATCCTGGGGAAGTCATATTCCTCATTTGTAAAATGGGGATAATAGCATTTATCTCCCAGAATGGTCATTAAGATAATGTTGCTAAAGGACGTGGTGAACTTTAAAACATTGTATAAATACTAGCTATAATCTCAAAATCTAGCTATAATTTTCTCTCATAAAATCACTCAAAATCAAGATCTTTCTTGATTGTCCAAGTAAGTCATGAGAATTCAGGGCTGGAGGTGGGGAGGAGAGAGTAAATGTGTTCTCTCCCCCCAACACCATCATGGCAGTGTCATGAACTCTTTCCTCTCTGTATTCACATCATAACCACCTTAGTTCAGATCACCAGCATCTCTTACCCAGACAGTGACAATTCTCTCCTACCAGCTCTCCAAGCATCCAGACCCTCAATCCATTCTTCACAAATCTGCCAAGTTAACATGCATAAAGTGCAAGACTCTCTGGGTTATTCCCATGATAGGAAGCTTCAGGGCTCCTAAGAGAAAACACTAACTCATGTATTTGGCATTTAAAGCCCTTCACAATTTGGCTGCAGCCTCTCTTTCTAGGCTGCTTACACATTCTTCCCTCTCACAGCCTCCCTCTGTGCCCAGCCAAGCTGCCCTGCTTGCTCTTCTTTGTACACAATATTCCATCTTTTGCCTCTTTACCTTTATACAGTCTGGCCCCCCTCCCTGGAATGCTCTCACTCTCTTTCCTCAACTCTTAGCAGCCCTAATATCCGTTCACACTCAGCTGCTGCCTCTTTCAAGCAGCTTCTCTTATTCTTCCTGTTGTTAATATCCCACCTCCAAATCTCTGTGTATGTATTTTCCATGGATCCCATGTGTACTTATATTTATATGTATTGTATTCCTTCAGTAGAATCGAAACTCCCAGAGGGTAGGGGCTGTCTTAGTTTTATCCTTTGCTTTTATCGCCATTACCTGGCATTCTGCTTGGCACAGAAAATACATTTGATACTTCCTTGTTGATTGACTGATTTCATATACTGACAAAAATGTTAAACACTACAGAACCAGGCGTACATCATTGAACTGTTCACTAGAGACTTTCTTTCAGGTTGAAATGAAGTTATCCTTAAGAACTTTTTAACACCCTCCCTCGATATATTGCCACTCTGTTTCTATTGCCTCTGCAATTTTTAGTTTTTTTTCCAGGGCCCTGGCCAATGGGAGATTTTTTAAAAATAGTGTAAGCTGACATAAAAGCATGAGAGTATTGATTCCATTGCTTTATCTTTTCTCATTAATTTATTTACTTTATGCCTGTCCTGTTTGAAGTTTTGCAGGTCAAATAATTGACTCATGTTGAGTTTCTGTTTTTTAGGAAATGCCTGAAACCCACCCTTTTCTCTTGAAGTCTGTCTTCTTTTATCAAATATTTATTTTCTACCACCCAATGAAAAAAGACAAATAATAACCTTCTTAACAAACAAGCATAATGAAGAAAATACATTTCTATATTGGCCATTGTCCAAAATGTGTCCCTTTCTACATACTAGTCCATGAATTCTCTCTCAGAAGGCAGGTACCATTCTTCATCATTAGTCTCTGTGCTCATGTTTGCTAGTTGAATTGACATGAGTTCATAAATCTTTCAAAATTGTTCATTTTTACAAGACTGATGGCTGTAAGTCCATCTTATTTTATTCAGGATGAAGCTTGTATTTGCAGGATTACTTATTTAGTACTATAACTCAATCTGCTTTGATTTTAATATTATTGTTTCACCTCTGTAGGCCTCAAGTTCTTTTTCTTTAAAATGAATGTGCTTGGCCAGTTGATCTCCAAGATGTGTCCTAGCTATAAATCCTAGGAGCTTGCGTATTTCATAGAATTTCATAGAATCTATGGGTTGGAAGGAGTCTTAGCAGCCACCTAATTTTAAGGGCTGTCCCAGAAAAGGGTTAGAATTCCTGTGCTTCCTCATTTCCCAGAAGACAGAACTCACAAGTCATTTGAAGTTACAGAGACACATTTAATCTCCACACAAGGGAATAATGTCCAAGATGTAATACATTTCTTCATTAAGTAATAAATTCCCCATGTAAGGAAATCTTCAACCTGGGGCTGGCTGACCATTTAAAGGAGATGTTGAAAAGGAAACTTCTGATCAGTTACAGATTGGCTGGTTGAATTTCCTTCTCCCTACAAAATTTGAAATTCTGTATTCTCCTGCCCGAAGACTTTTCTCTCAGTTCCCTGTTCTGAAAATCTGAAATCCCTTCTTCTTTTTGTTTCTTTTAAACTAAAATGCTGTCCTGCTTTGTAGTAAAAGTATCTGTCTCTTAGCAGGTCTCTTAGCAGGTTATAAACTTTTTAAGTGACTTACTTTATCAGGTTCTCACCATGACACATATATCGTAGATAATAAATAGAGAGCTGAAAGGATCCAGCTCTCTCCTGTTACATATGAGGAAAGTGAGGCCCAGAAAAATTAAGTGACTTTCCCATGGACACAGACCCCTTAGCTGAGAATAAAGTTTAATTCAGATCTTCCTGATTCAAAGCCTAGTGCTCTATTCACTATGTCATGTTTCTGGATGAGAAGAAGTTTGCCTGGGAAAAGTACGCCTATGGATGGGTAAGGGAAACCCAAGAGCATTAGGAAGGTTATTCTGTCTTAGAGTAGGGAAATGAAGGTGGGGGAGGGCTCCTAGGACAAACTTTAAGAACTTCACATGGTTACTAATGGCTTTCCCTGCTGTCTCTCATTACTTAATCTATTTTGTATTTCTCTTTAGGAGAAAGATAATCCCCAGTCTGAATTTGACTTGGAAAATCTAAAAATGACAGGAGTAGATTTATTTAGTGCAGGAACAGAGACAACCAACAGCACCATAAGATATGGCCTGCTGCTCATTCTGAAACATCCTGAGGTCCAAGGTAAAGTACAAGAATTGCCATGCTTTCAGACCAGGCTTGCTTTCCCATCCCTGCAGCTTGCTCAGGAGCTGTCTCTCCTTTCCCCCTATTGGATTTGCATGACTTCCTCACAGATCAGCAACAGGTCAGACAGTAGCATATTGAAGACAACAGAACCCCTGAACAAGATCTGTTAATTATTTAAGCATGTGGAGGTCTATTATGGGGAATTCAATTCACTTTAAAGAACACATATAATGCTCCCACTGTGCACCCTCAGTTCTATGCTTAGCATATAAAGACTCAAATGAAACACCCCTTTCCTCTAATGGCTTACCTTCTGCCAGGCATAGTACTGCTGGATCTAAGAAGGTAGAAGTAGGAACCATAGGTAGAACTTACAAATTGACAAATAGAGACTTCATGTAAGGAAAGACTTACCAACTATTAAAATTCTCCAGAAGTCCATCCAACTGTGTAGGAAATAGTGAGTTCTTGCTTGCTAGTGATTCTCAAGCAAAGGCTGGTTGACCCTTTGTTCAGTCCATTAGAATCAGGATTCCTGTTCAAACTATTGATGGCCCTAGGTGAAAACATGTCACCTGTAATGCTGAGATTCTATGCCTCAGCAGCTCAGGGTATTGAGACCAGAGCTGAGATACAGAGCTGGTGAATGGTTTAAATCAAGATGATAATGCCATCACCAGCACTATCAAATTCAAATGAAGGCATCGACTTTCTTTGACAACAAAAGCTGGCATAATAATCATAAAGAATGTGAGGGTTACAAATAACTTAACATGTAATTTCATTTGATGTCTGCTAAGGGAGGTGCAGTTTTTAATCTCCATTTTATAAATCATATGATAATAGAGTTAGAGGGGTATGGAACCTTAGAAGACAGATAATTTATGATCCTCATTTTTCAGATAAGCAACATGAGGCTTGCATAGATTTAATGACTTGCCTGAATTTACACAGATAGTGTCTAAAGAGAAATGTAAACACAATTCTTTCTGACTGCTATCCAGTAAATCATGGAAGTTTATCCTATTGCTGTTACAGAAGCCTTTGTATCCTTGACTGAGTAGGAGGAGGATACTGAGCCTATGTGAGAATCATCTTAGGTCCTAACATCAGGCAGATATTCCACACAGGCTCAGTTGTGCATTCCCAGGAGAGTGGAACATTGAGTGGTGATTTGTACTTTTTGTCTCTGCAGCAAAAATTCATGAGGAAATTGAACATGTGATTGGACATAATCGACTTCATTCCATAAAGGACAGACAAGATATGCCCTATATGGATGCTGTGGTTCATGAAGTGCAAAGATTCATAGACCTCATACCTTTCAACATACCCCATGCAGTGAACTGGGACATCCATTTCCAAGAATATATCCTCCCCAAAGTTAGTAGTCTTGGGAGAATGGGATGTTAAACATTATTTAGTCCAATGATTTCATCATGGACATGAGAAACTGGAGTCCCATTGTCATGATCTCACTTAAAGTTCTCCTTGAGGCAGTGCTTTATTACATACAGCCTACTTGCATGTGGTGCTAAATGAAGAATAAGAGAAAAGTGTGCCCTTATCTCTGTTCTTCCTGCTTCTCATTCACCAGTAATGCTCTGGAAAGAAAATGCAGGGAACATAACAGGGTGAGATTGCTCAAGAGAAAGTTTTTGTCATTTTCTCTTACTAGGCAGTGAAGCGGATTTTATAAATACCGTTTTGTGTTCCATTGTGTAGATTGTGACATTGAGGCTCAGGTCTAATGGCTTGCCTAAATCATTTAAGTGTTGGAGCTGAGACGATAACCTAGGTTTTTAGACTCTAAAATACTGCTTTCCGGGGTTGCTAAATAAACATTGAATGAATTAAATTGAATTAGATTGAAGTTTCCTAGCAATGGCTGAGCAAAACTAGTCTCCCTCAAAGAAAAGTGAAGGGAGCATCACACCTAACTTCACATTTAATGTACCCCACTGAGGCATTGCTCAGTTCAAATCATCAAAGCTTCAGTAAGAACCAACCTGTGAAAATTGCTAGGCCAAATGCTATTGAAACAAGGTGAGAATAGAAGGGTTTTTGACCGTTGAAGACTTTGGCTTGTGCAGGAGGGAGCTGAGTTTGGAATCAGAAAAGTCAGCCTAAAGTGTTATTTCTTTCCTTCAGACCCAAGCTGTGATTTGATTGGCAAAGTGGCTTCTTGCTGAAGAAACTCCCTCAGGAGGTAGCCTGGTCTGCCCCTAGAGTCTTTAAGCATTGCCTGGGGCACGGGCTATTCGTATGTTCTGCTCAGAGTCCCACAGGCAGCAGGTGCACACATGATGTATAGTCCAAAGAACTGAGGGTAGGGAGAGCACAAAGAGCTTAGCACCTCAGCCAAGGTTTCCTGTAAGAGGGTTACCCAAGCCAATCCTTGAAGAAAGCTGGGGAATCTAAAAGGCTGAAGTGAGCAAGGAGTGGCTTCCAGGTGTGGGACATGGTCACTATAAAGGCATGAAGACCACAGAGGGGGCCTTGTGGATGGGCATCAGCAGCTGGACTAGTTCAGCTGGAGCCCCAAGGAAGGCTTGATGGGGACAATAATGGGGACAGCAATCTGGAAAGCTAGACTGGGGCCTAAGCGGATTCTTTTTTTTTTAATTAATTTATTTTGATTTATCAACAATCACTTCCATGTGCTTTTGAGTTGAAAATTTTTCTCCCCCTTCCTCCCCCCCACCGTCCCCAAGAAGGTACACAATATGATATAGGCTTTACCTTTACATACCCATTAAACATATTTTTGCATTAGTGAAGTTGTAAGTAAAAATTAAAACCAATAGGAGGAGCCATCAGAAAGATTAAACAAATCTCAACAGAAGGTAAAAATAAGTGATAGCGATTCGACTTTCATAGTTCTTCCTTTGGATGTGGACAGCATGTTCCATCCCAAGGCCTCTGGAGATGTCTTAGATCCTCGTAATGCTGAGAAGGGTTCAGTTTAGTCATTGCATAATGTGGCTGTTATTGTGTACCAAGTCCTCTTGGTTCTGCTCACTTCACTCAGCATCAGACCAGATAAGTCTTTCCAGCTTTTTCTGAAGTCAGCCTGTTCATCATTTCTTATAGCACAATAGTATTCCATTACATTCAAATACTAGCAAATAGACTGCAGCAACTTATCACAAGAACAATACACTATGTCCAGGTAGAATTTATACCAGGAATGCAGGGTTAGTTCAATATTAAGAAAATTATCAGCATAATTGAGTATATCAACAACACAACCAACAGAAACCACATGATCATCTCAATAGATGCAGAAAAAGCTTTTGATAAAATACAACACCCATTCCTATTAAAAACACTAGAAAGCATAGGTATAAATGGAGTCTTCCTTAAAATAATAAATAGCATATATCTAAAACCTTCAGCAAGCATTATATGTAATGCAGACAGGATAAAAGCATTTCCAATAAGATCGGGGGTGAAACAAGGATGTCCATTATCACCACGGTTATTCAATATTTTACTGGAAACCTTAGCTTTAGCAATAAGAGAAGAAAAAGAAATTGAAGGCATTAGAATAGGCAAAGAAGAAAAAAGCTATCACTCTTTGCAGATGACATGATGATATGCTTAGAGAATCTAGAGAATCAAGTAAAATACTTGAAATAATAAACAACTTTAGCAAAGTTGCAGGCTATAAAATAAACACATAAATCATCAGCATTTCTATATACTACCAACAAAGCCAAACAGCAAGAGATAGAAAGAGAAATCCATTTAAACTTACTGCAGACATTATAAAATATTTAGGAGTCTATCTCCCGAAACAAACCCAGGAACTCTATGAACAGAATTACAAAATCTTTTTCACACAAATAAAATCAGATCTAAATAATTGGAAAAACATCAGTTGCTCATGGGTAGGCTGAGCTAATATAATAAAAATGACAATCCTACCTAAGCTAATTTACTTATTCAGTGCCATACCAATCAAAGTAAAAAAAAATTATTTTATAGAGTTAGAAAAAATAATAAGAAGATTCATTTGGAAAAACAAAAGGTCCAGAATATCAAAGGAACTAATGAAAAGAAATGCAGGGGAAGGTGGCCTAGCAATTCCAGATCTTAAATTGTATTATAAAGCAGCAATCATCAAAACTGCTTGGTACTGGCTAAGAAATAGGGAGGAGGATCAGTGGAATAGGTTAAATATGCAAGACACAGTAGTCAATGACTATAGTAATCTATTATTTGATAAACCCAAAGACCCCAGCTTCTGGGATAAGAATCCACTCTTTGAAAAAAAACTGCTGGGAAAACTGGAAAAGAGTATGGCAGAAACTAGGCATAGACCCAAATCTCACACCATATACCAAAGTAAAGTCAAAATGGGTTCATGAGTTAGACATAAAGGCTGATACCATAAGTAAACTGGGAGAACAAGGAATAGTTTACCTATCAGATTTATGGAGAACAGAAGAATTCATGACTAAACAGGAGATAGAGAAAATTATGGAAAGCAAAATGGATAATTTTGATTACATTAAATTGTAAAGTTTTTGCACAAACAAAGCCAATGCAACTAAGATTATAAGGAAGATAGAAAACTAAGCAGATTCTTAATGGCTTGACATCTCAGTTGATAGCACAGGCAAAGAAGTATGCATTTTGTAGTAGAGAACATAGTTAGTCACTGAAGATTTTTAGGACTAGAATACAAAGGATATTCATAATGATATCTGACTCTCCTCTGGAATTTCTTCCCTTTAGGACACAACAATATTCCCAGAGCTCACCCCAGTCTGGCATGACAACAAAGAGTTTTCCAAGGCTGTCCAGTTTGACCCACAGCACTTCCTGGATAAGAATGGGAAATTCAAGAAAAGTGACCACTTCATGCCTTTTTCTGTTGGTAAAAAACCCTTCTCATCTCTACCTCTCACTCTAAAGGAGAATCCTGTTCTCCCTCCCACTCTTCTCTGGATGAGCCTCCTTGGCAGTTCTTCTGAAGACACTTAGCCCACTCTCACATGTCACACACTGTCTTTTCTAGTATTCCCATGACCTGACTTTTTCTCAGAGCCCTGAATAGATGAGCTGAGCCTCTTGGCTGCCTCACCTGTCCTCTTATTTTAGTGGAATTCTGTCTCCATTGCAAGATCCACTACACAAGGGGTTACTGTGAGAAGAATGTTGTGAAGAAGGAATTCCTTCCTTCTCCTTACAGCCGTCAATGGTTGAATTATAACTAATAATAACAGTTCTCACCATTTCTGACCATCTACATATTTCTGTTTTACTCCTTTTCCCATTATTGTGCTGGATCATCAAGTCTGTTTCACTCTGGCTGAATGTGATAATCCATGAAGATTACGAAGCACAATTCTGTTTCTTTGCAGGAAAACAGTCTTGTGTTGGAGAGGGCCTGGCAAGGATGGAGTTGTTTTTATTCCTTATCACCATTCTACAGAACTTCACTCTCAAACCAGTTGGAGATCCAAATGAAATTAGCCTAAAGCCCAATCGTGTTTTATTCACCAAAGTTCCACCACATTACTATGCTTTCTTCCTCACTAAGAAGAACACAAAGTTGATTTGGTGAATTAGCAAGCTGATTCATCTTCTGTACTGAATACTCTCATGTGTTTTTCTGGAATCACTGTGAGGGAAAGAAAAATTCCTACCTCTTGATTAAAATCAGTTTTAAATTTCAGAAACATGACAGCCTTGTTGAGTATCTTCAATGTCATTATGTGATGGGGCTGCATTATAGATATTCATGTGCAACCCTTGCACCAATACTTCCAGGCAAATCCTCAATTCTAGATTTAGGGTGTGGAGGAAGTTCTGTAAAACATCTGGCCTCCAAACCATATGTTTTTGTACTTTTCTTTTCATGTTTCCTCACAGATGATCCTATTTTGGATTATATAGCTCTTGTTTGTGAATTTGGGGTAGAATGAACAGGGCTATGTTGCTAATAACTCCAGATATGCAAATATGTCTTTTTAGTTCCATACACTGAGGATTCATGACTTCGAAGACAATGTGGTAACAGGGAAGGATTCCTGGCTTTGGGAGCAGAGGACCTGAGATCAATCCTGCCCCTAATGATAACAACTGGTGTGGTCTTGGGCAAGTCACTTCATTTGATCTCACATCAGATTCTTCATCTCTACAATGAATTGGTTGAACTACATAGGCTCAGAATTCCCTAATGAGTCTCCATCTATGATACTTTGATCAGTGGGGTGAGTCCATTCATCAATGCTTTAGGTCCTCACTACATTTCTCATTTCACTTTCCTCCTTTCAGCACCTTGACCCAATAGTGAGCCAGTTCCAACTCAACTTGCTCTCCACTTTTAAATCACACATCCCTTTGTCCTATGGGGACACGCATTACTTTACTGAATTCTAGCAAGAAATTATTCTCACCACTTCCCTTGTCTGTTACTATAACCTTGCAAGTGAACACAGATCTCTGCCCCAACTGACTACCCTCTCCTTTCAGCATCTATTCTAAGATTTCTCTTCTTTACTGGGGCCTCTCCTGTCATCTCACTGCTTTGCTCTCAACGTAACACTGAACTTAATACATCACTGAAAAAACTGAGATTAGGTATTGCTAATTTATTCTTTTCTAAAATTCTTTATTCTCAATCACCTCTCCATCATCACACACATACTTCCTTACTTTTGTTCTAATATGGCAGAGGAGGTGGAGAGAAAAAAAAGTAGTTAGGATTTTTTGTGTATCCACTAACCCCACTACTTTGGCCTTTGATCTCCCCCCCATCTCTCTCCTGAGATGTTGCACCCTCTAACCTCCCCTGTCTTTCCCTAATTTTCAATTTTCTTAAATCCTTTGATTCCTATCCTACTGCTTACAGTAAAATGCGCTTCTCCCTAATCCTTAAAACAAAACTAAACAAAAAAGAAATCTCATTCTCAGAGATTCCCTGGCTGAATCTTACTGTCTATATTTTACGCAGAACTCTTATAACTTTGAAAGGACAAAGTATGCTTTTTTGAATTTCTACTGAGTTAACAACAGGTTTGCTTCAACTTTTGGGGTGCTCAGGACATGTGAGTCCTGCATGACTGGCTCTTCATCTTAGAGGCACAAAAGTGCTGAGTCACACATGGCCAGCAGCAAAGCCACCTGGGAATCCCTCTACATGCTCTGTTCAGTCTCAATTATATTGCCTTCATCTCTCTTTTTCCTTTCCATGGCCAAACTCCTAGAAAAAACTATCTACCTATAGGCCACTTTCTCACCTCTCAGTGACCTCTTTTGGGCTTTTTTGGCCAAGATCCTGGAGCAGTCCGTCATTTCCTTCTCCAGATTATTTAACAGATGAGGAACTGAGTCAAACAGGGTTAAGTGACTTGCCCAGGGACACACAGCTAGTAAGTGTCTGAGGCCAGATTTGAACTCAGAAGGAGTCTTCCTGATTCCAAGCCCAGTGATCTATATACCTACATACCTAGGTACACAGAGAAATAACAGTGAGTAGTCTGAAGGGACTATACAGGGATACAGTATTTACACCGCTCACCTGTAGACCCCAAGAAGCTGCAGCATGCGCTATGGCCAAATTCTGCTAAAACCATCTTGGCTGACCAGCTAAATCAAGTTGAGGGTAATTGACAGGCCTGATATTCATTTGTGACTTAGGGGGTGTCAACCCAATGCATATGAAGACTTCCCCTTGTGGAATGAGTGGATGAAAACAATTTGTTGCAATGGCCATGAAGGCAGCTGGATCTTAGTCAGACATCAAAGCTGCCAAGGCCATTTAATATGTCCTGGGCCATCACCAGTCTTCCTGACTTTTATCTTGCCCCAAACTTTTGCTGAAGGAGAGAGTGACACCTTCATTTAAATACAATTCATGAACAAGTCAAGATATCACCCCAAGATGTCATTGGTTCTTCAGAAAGGAAGGATGAACCATACTTTAGAAGCTAAGGGAAAGATGCTATAAGTCTCCTCAAACTCCTAATGCACTGAAAGGTCATAGAGGCTATTAAATAAATGGAGGGCATGAAAGTGTTTTTGTTATGTATTTATGACCACCAAAGAAGAAAGAAAAAAGAAGGAAAGAGGAATACTCTAGGGAAAAAAGTGAGAGACTGATTGGGAATGCTTTATCTCACATAACTGAAGTGGGCAAAATAGAAGGTTTTGTACAAATGAGGAAAGATTTGGATTTCTGGACTATGGTTTAAACTTGAAGAATGACAACCTCCTGGTTAGGGATAACATTCACCTCATATGGGCTGTAAGGGTGTATATGACTGGAGTCTTTGAAATCTTTTTAAAAAGGGCTTTAAGTTGAAAAGGAAAAGGGGGGAAAATAAAACTACCTATGCAGGTTTTTTTAATACATTTTAAGTATAGTGGTAGCTACAGTGTGGGAACAATAGTAGCAAAATACACCTTGAATTGACAGGAGGTCAAGTCTATGGAAAGATCCCACAACAATGCATGGCCTCAGATCTCTAAAAACTTGTTCACAAAGTATTTGACAGGCAAGGGGAATTTTTGATTCTCCAGGATGAGGAAATTTTACTTTTTGTATCAGCAGACATGGAAGGATGAGATCCATGAACAATGAGTATACAGTATTCAAAGGAAAGGACAAAGCACAGATAAGGGGAAGGGGGTAAGTAGTAGCATGTGAAGAAATTCCAGAAAGAGGAAAAGCAAAAGGGAGCCACTGGAATGAGATCAACAGAGGGGAATAGAAACAATATCATCATTGTTTACCTAGATGGAAAGAGGAAACAAGCAAGGAGTTAGGGAGAGGAGATATGAAATAATAGTGATTGGAGACTCAAAAACTGGACATCTGCTGACCTATCCTATCTATCTCTCTACCTCCATCTTTTCTCTCTCTGGCTCTTTTTGTCTCTTTCTCTGTCTTTCTTTTTCTCTTATGTCTTCTCTGGCTCTGTGCCTGTGTATCTCTTTCTCTTCCCCCTTTTGGGGCGCGAGGTGGCACAGTGGATGCATGCCATAATGGGACTTAGGAAGACTTTAGTTCAAATCTAACTTCTGACACTTACTAGTTGTGTTACCCTGGGCAATTTACTTAACTTATGATTGACTCACTTTCCTTATCAGTAAAATGGGGGACGATAATAGCACCAGTTCCCAGGGTTGTTTTTGTGAGAAGCAAATGATATAACTGTAAAGCAGTTAGCACAGTTCAAATATCGGGGAAAACAGACAGGATAACACAAGATTTATCAACTTACACTTTAAAGGATTAGATTTGGACTATTTTATTCAGAAGGGCAAAGAGGCTAGATTTCAACCAAGAATCAACTACCTACCAAAACTAAGTCTAATTCTTCAGGTGAAAAATGGACATTTAGGGAATTAGAGGCCTTTCAAACATTCCTGAGGAAAAGCGCACAGTCGAATAGAACATTTGCTTTTCAAACACAAGACTCAAGAGAAGGAAAAAAAAAAGGTTAAAGGAAAGGTAAATCATAAGGGACTCAATGAGGTTATAACTTTCAAGTGGAGGGAAATAGGGATAGAAAGGGGAGTGCTTGAAGCTTACTCTTCCTGGAATTAGCTCAAAGAAGGAATAACATACACACTAAATTCATTATAGAAATCTATCTTACCACACAGGAAAGTGGAAGGAAAAAGGGATAAGAGAAGGAGAGGCTAATAGCAGGGAGTGTAGATTGGGAAGGCAGCAGACAGAAGCAAAAGACTTTTGAAGACGGACATAGTGAAAGGAGAGAGAAAGATAAATGGGGAAAATAGGATGGAGGGAAATATACCGTAATCAATACTATGATAAAATTACAGCAAAAATTTCTCTGATAGAGGCCTTATATGTCAATTCCATGGAGAACTGAGTTAAATTTATAGTATAGATCATTCCTCAGTTGATAAATGGTCAAAGAATAAGAATAGGCTGTTTTCAGATGAAGTAATAAAAGGTATTAATAGTCCTATAAAATGCTTCAAATCACTATTGATGAGAGAAATGCAAATTAAAACAACTCTGAAGTACCACTTCACACTTATCAGATTGGCTAATATGACAGAAAAGGAAAAAGACAAATGTTCAAGATGTGGGAAAACTGAGATATTAATGCACCATCGGTGCAGTTGTGGACACTCATGTTATAAGAAATAACTAGCAGGATACTGTCAGAAAAAGCTGGAAAGACTCACATAAACTGATTCAAAGTGAAAGGAGCTAAATCAGGGGAACATTGTACACAGTAACAGCAATATTGTATAATAATCAACTAAGTGACAGCTAGTCTCAACCATACAACGATCGAAGACAGTTCCAAAGGATTTATGACGAAAAATACTTTCCACCTCCAGGGAAAGAACTGATGCAATATGAAGTCAGATCAAAGCATACCTCTTAAAAACCTTTGTTTATTTTTCTTGTTTGTTTTTTATCTCTTTTCTTTCACAATGTGAGTAATATGAAATGTGTTTTTCATGACTGCATATGTATAACCTGTATTGCATTACTTGCTTTCCCAATGAGGGGAAAGAGGAAGGAAGTAGGGATAGAATTTAGAATTCAGAATTTTAAAAAATTAATGTTAAAATTATTTTCATAAGTAATTTGAAAAACTGAAATGTTAAATTAAAAAATTAAGTAGATATAAGTGTATAGAAGGAAACTAAGAAGAAAGAACAAACAGCAGAATAGTTTTCAAAACAGCACATAGAATGTATTATAGATATTTTAAACTGAGGTTACAAAATGGCAATTTACTCATCCATGTAATATCCTCGTTTGTGTTTGTCTGACAGTATGCACATTTTTTTTTTTTGCTGTTTAAATTTAAAATAATTCTTTTAGTCACAAAAACTAACAATAGTGTTCTAACTCACATTGGTCTTGGCTTTCATAGTGCTGACATTTACCTCAATTCAATTCTTTTCAATTTACTCAAATATAGTTCTAGAAACTGGGGAGCTATCTTGATGTAATCCAGGACTTTTAGGACACATTGTATATCAAGCCATCTGAAAATGGTTAGTTCTTTTAGCCCCCACATGAATAAAAGCAATGTCCTGTTATTTGTTGTCAGAGAATTGCCATAAGATATGCAATGATAAGGAGCTGATAAAATCTCTGTGATTGGAGGACTTACTGCCAGGCTACCCAAAGTTGCTAGCTCTTTTCTTCTCTTTTATATTTCCAATCCCACATTTTAATCTTGTGTGACATATTGGATAAAGTGTTGGCCCTGGAATCAGGAAGAATCATACTTATTGTATGATCTTGGAAAATTCAATTATCCTCTTAGAGCCCTCAAGAAACTCTCTAGGACAATATGTTGTACAAAAAGTACCAATCTGTATCAGCATAGAAAACCTCTCAATACAGGAACTTAAGGTAGAGTTGGAACATGTAGTTTCAAATCCTGCCATGCTACTTCCTGGTTTGCATAGTTCAGTCCTAGGTCCAGGTGTCTGCATTTGTATAATGAGGTTTGTAATGCTTATAATATTTACTTCAGAAATAATGTGAGACTTGAAGGAAATAATTATCTATCAAATGCTTGATAAATCTTACAGTGCTAAAGAGAGCCATAGGATCATAGTTAGAGTTGGATGGAAACTTGGCATATTGAGTCCAATGGCTTCATTTGACATATAAGAAGCTGAAGCCCTAGTTAAGACAGGTGGCTTGACCAAGGTGACATCAGCAGAGCTTGGATTTGATCCTCTGTCTCCAAGTCCAGACCCTTTCATAGTATCCCAAACGACCTCCTGGTTTGCACTATGGAGCTCACGTGACACTTTGTGGTGGTCAAAGGAGATGATGCACACAAACTGCATTACCCATTGTAAAGCACTACAATTATGCTTGTGTATAAAATGTTAAAAGCCATGTAAAGGTCTAATAATGTCATAGCTTTTCTTATTATTGCCTCTAAATTGAACCTCAGAATAGAAAAAATGGGAATGAAGCAGAATTGCATTTTGTCCAGAATGCTCTGCAGGGTTTGAGGGTTTGATGGACCCAGTGCCATTTTATCCCCAAATGAGAGCACTTGGAAGACCTCGCCACCCAAATGGAATCTTCCTGGTTCCACTCCATGATAGTACTCAAAACTGTTCATGAGCTTGTGTCTCCCTGTATGAGGTCTCCCCTGAATAATGATCAGAAGGTTGATTCAAAGTGTGCTCCCATCTTTATATGCAACTAGGAAAAATGAAATAATAAAAAGTGAGCCCCCTTCTGAATATAGGTCACTCTTGTTCTTGCACCATATTTCTTCTGTCTGTGTGGAACCTTTGGCAGGAATTAAATAATTGCAGTGCTGGATTAGATACACAGATAAGTTTCAAAGAAATTTAACCTGCTCAGAAGTTTCATGTCAAGTTCAAAAGAGTCATGGATGGTCACCAGGGTCCATAACTTCTATAAACAAAGAAAAAAGTTCACCTGTGTTTGGGTGAAACCATAGTTCAGGCAGGATCCCAGTTTTGGCTGCCATTCACTGGGTGTATGACCTTGTGTAAATCTTAGGCTGTCCCTGCTGAATTTCCTAATCTCTAAAGTAGGGGCAGGGCAGGGGGAACTAGGGTATCACAGGATCACAAGAGATGACTGAACTAGGTCTTCTGGTCTAACACTCTCAGTATTTAGGTGGAGAAAACTGAGGTCTAAGTATGGGAAGGGAGTTGACCAAGGTCAGAATGGTAGCAAATAGCAGAGCCAAGATGGCCTTCTCTGCCATTGCTATATACTTCAATGGGTCTGTGATTATATCAGTGGGAGGACTCCTTTGGCAATGCACATGGCAATCCAGTCAGAGCTTTCAGGCTGGACAGCTTTTGGGTGAGTGCTCCTAAAATTCTCCACAGGGCAGCATGTAGATGTGTGATGGTAAATGTTTAAAAACCAGCTCCTCCCAAATTAAAATGCATATTTTACACATTTACGTTTAGTCTGCATTATTATTATTTTCTACATCACCTTTTTAAATACAGAAATAAAACAATAGATCAAGCTGTGATTTGTGGTATTTGTCAGATGTCCAAGGTGAAAACGTTCACACTCAGAATTTAACAAGCAGCTCTCCTGAGATGGATTGAGCTGGCTTTATCATACTCTTGGCAAGAATCTTATTTTCTTTCTAAAGCTCTTAGAATCTGTTTTTCTGCAATACAGCAAGATAAATTGGTAGAATAGCACCTTTAGACAAATTTTCAAAGGTGATATAATTTCCTTGGTTGGAAGAGGGGGGACGCAGTGTTGCAAGTGAATGCTAACTACTTGAGACTCTACTTAACTATTTTTGTGAGGACCTACAATTCTTCTTGAAGTGTTCTCTGTGTGCTGAGTAGAAGCAGTTGTCAAGGGGCCTGGAAGCAGGGTTCATTGGCATTCCCAAGGCTCTTGGTAACAGTCCTGGGCAATCTCCCTCTTTTTTTCCAAGGGAACTTGGTGTTGTTTTGACAGTTACATTTGATCTCCTCCTTCTCTTAAGATGACTTCCTGCATTAGCTAGTTTTAGCTGCCTGACTCACTAGCTAATTACATTAATAAGAGCAAGAGGGGATGAGTGTCTTAATTCATTCCATGAATGTGTGTGCTACAAATTGTTGTTGTATATCCTTTGTGTTTGAAGAGTACCAATGACATCATAAGAGTGATGTCTTGACTTATGTGTTAATTGGATTTAAGTGAGGCAGAGTTGTGCAAAGTCATCAGCCTCGTCTCCTTTGAATATTTATCAATTGGAGAGGAACTAATTATTCTCTATGAATTCATGAAACTTTGCCCAGATGAACTACATTCTTGGGACTTGGAAGAAGAAGTAAAAGGGAAGGGAAGGAAATAAACATTTCTATAGTGCCTACTGTATACCAGAAAGTGTACTAAGCACTTGTTATAAATAACATTTCATTTGGTTTTCTGCAAGGGGAACTGCTGGTGCAATAATGAACTAGTACAACCATTCTTGACAACACTTTGCAACTATGCCTAAAGGGATATAAAACTCTACATACCCTTTGACCCAGCAATACCAGTATCAGCTCTGTATTCCACAGAGATCAAAGAACAAAGAAAAGTACCTAGACATACAAAAATATTCACAGAAGCTCTTCTTGTGGTGGCAGAGAAGTGGGAATTGAGGAGAAGCTCATCAACTGGGATCTGGCTAAAAAAGCTGTGGCATTTGTTTCTGATGGAATACTATTAGCTTTTAAGAAATCCTGAGGGGAAAAGTTTCAGAAAAAACATGCCAAGAACCATATACAACTGATGAAAAATGAAGTGAGAAGAACCACGAGATCATTGTATACAATAAGAGCAATGTTGTAACCATGATCAACTGTGAAATTGACTACTCTGATCAATACAATGATCCAAGGCAATTCCAAAAGATTCCTGATGAAAAGAATGCTATTCACCTCCAGAGAGAGGACCAACGACTCCAAGTATAGTTATTCTGTGTATTCTCGCCACCTCTTATTAATCTCTTCTGCCTCCCTACCATCTTTGTCTTTTATTGTTCCCATTTGTTCCTGAAACATTCTCTTGATCTCTCTAATTTTCTTGGATATATCTCTTGTCTTTCCCATTCTATTGTTTTCTTCTATTTCTTGGCATTGCTCACATAAGAAAATCTTATCTCTCTCTGTTATTCACTGGCATTCTGTCTTCTGTTGGGTATATATTTTCTTTTCTCCTTTACCTTTCAGTTTCCTTCTTTCTTCAGCTCTTTGTAACACTTCAGCAGATGGCCATTTTGCTTACTTGCTCTTCTTTTTTTGGGGGGGATGATTTTTGTTGCTGCCTCCTGTACAATATTACAGAACCCTGTACTTCTTCAGGTACTCTGTCTACCACATCTAATCTATTACATCTATTCATAACCTCTCCTTCATATTCATAAAGGATGTTATTTAGGCCATACCCCTACAGCCTTATGGCTTTCCCCACTTTCTTCAATTTAAGTCTAACGGTGTGTTAAAAGTTCATGATCTGAGCCACAATCTGCTCCAGGTCTTGTTTCAACCAGCTATGTAGAGCTTCTCCACCTTTGGTGGCAAAGTATATAATCAGTCTGATATTAATATCGACCATCTGGTGATGTCCCTGTGTAGTCACCTTTTGTATTTTGAAAAAGTGTTTGCTCTGACCAATGAGTTATCTTGACAAAACTCCCTTAGTTCTTGTCCCGTGTCATTTTTACTCCGACACTAAACTTGCCTGTTATTCCAATGACCTTTAATTTTCCTATTTTAGCATTCCAATCCCTATGATGAAGTTCACATCTTCTTATGTGTTTTTTTTTTCTTTCTTCTGTCTTTTTTTTTGCACTTAATAGTATTTTTTTTTCATTTGCATGGAAAGGTGGTTTTTAGCATTCACTTTTATGAGATATTGAGTTCCAAAACTTTTCTTCCTCCCTTCATCGCCTCTGGCCTCCCCAAGGCAGCAAGCAGTCTAATATAAGGTATACATGTACAGTCATACTAAACACATTTCCACATTAGTCATGTTGTGAAAGAAGACTGAGAACAAAAAAGAAAAACCACAAGAAAGAGAAAACAGAAAAGATGAATATAGTAAGTTTCAATCTGCATTCAGACTCCACAGTTCTTTCTCTGAATGTGGATAGCCTTTTCCATCATGTGCCTTTTGAATTGTCTTTTTACACAATTTGTCATTATATTTCTTAGAAGAGCCAAGTCTATCAAAGTTGATCATCACACAATGTTGCTGTTACTGTGTACAGTATTCTGGTTCTGCTCACTTCACTTAGCATCAGTTTGGCAAGTCTTTCCAAGTTTTCCTGAAATCTGCCTGCTCATCATTTCTTATAGCAGAGTAGTATTTCATTAAACTTATTTACCACAACTTGTTCAGCCATTCACAAAATGGTGGGTGTCCCTTCAATTTCCAATTCTTTGACACCTTAAAAAGAGCTGCTGTGAGTATTTTTGTATAGACTTGTTGGTGGTATTTTTGGATCAAAGAGTATGGGCAGTTTTATAGCCCTTTGAAAGTTTTAATTACTTTCATCAACGCAATGACCAACGTTGTTTCTTGAAGACCCACGTTGAAATATGTCACTCATTTCTTCACAGAAAGGTGATAGACTGAAGACACAGGGAGACATATATTTTTGGACATAGACAATGTAGGATTTTTTCCCCTTGAAAATACATATTAGTTGTAAGGGTTTTGTTTTTCTTTTTCTTTTCCAATGTAGAGTGAAGATGAGAGAGAAAATAGAACACAATTACCAAACACTGTCCACGTAAATTCAAATCTGAACAATTAGAAAATATTAACTACTCATGAGTAAATTGAGTCAACATAATAAAATGCCAATTCTACCTAAATTAATTTACCTCTTCAGTTCAATACCAATGAAACTATTAAAAATTTACAGAGCTACAAAAAATAACAGGAAAATACATCTTAAAGGACTAGGTCAAGAATATCAAGAGAATTAATAAATAAAAATGCAAAGGAAGGCAGGATAGCCATACCAGATCTCAAACTGCATCATAAGTGGTAATCATTGAAACAACCTGGTATGGGCTAAGAAAGAGATTGATAGATCAGTGGAATAGATTAGGTACACAAAACACAGTAGTAAATGACATTAGTAATCTAGTGCATGAAAAGTGCAAAGATCCCAGTTTCGGGAAAAGGACTCACAATTTGACAAAAAAAGAAATTGCTGCAAAAATTAAAAAATTGTTTGGCAGAAACATGGTATAGACAAACATCTCATACCATGTACCTAGATAAGGTCAAAATGAGTACATGATTTAGACATAAAGGGTGATGCCATAAAGAAATTTAGGGAGCATGGAAAAGTTTACCTTTCATATCTATGGATAAGGGAATAACTTCTTACCAAGCAAGAGGCAGAGAGCTTTATAAGATATGAAATGCATAATTTTGATAATATTAAATTGAAAAGGTTTTGCACAAGCAAAACCAGTGCAACCAAAATTAAAGTGAAAGGTTTTTTCTTGCCTTTTTTTTTTGCTCTCTGTTTTCTTCCACAACATAAGAAGAAATAATTTTTTTTTGATTTTTTATTGGTATATACTTAATTACTTAGGTTAATTTAGGTGTCTTGATCATTTATATTATGCTGGTATAAATTAACCATGAAAAATAAATTGTCCCTCAGTTATTAAAAAAATATTTGTTAGACTGAATTATAACATACAAAAATAGTACACAATGAAAGAGGTATTCAATATGAATGAAGGTTGTATGAAGCCCAAGAGATGAAAAGTGGTTACTACTGAGCTATTCCAGTTCTACTATTACAGAGCTGCTATAGAGCTATTACAGTTATACAAGAGCATTTGGAGGAAGTAATTTTTGAATTGGGCTGTAAAGAATGAGCATGACTTTAATAGGACACAATGCAGGAGAGAGAATGTGCCAGAGACAGGGAACTCTGCAAGTCAAAGTGGAGCATTGGGCCTTGGAGATCTATCCAGTTTGGACATAGTATAAATGACTGGAGGGAATAAGTATGAGATGAGGCTTAGAAGGGAGGCTGGAGCCATGTATGAGAAGCTTTGATTTCCCAGCTAAGAACATGAGTTTCCTGTGGAGGTAATTTGGAGTTACTGAACGTAAGCTCCTTGAGAAGCAGGGACAGCTGTGGTTTTCATTCTTTCTCATTAGGGCCAACACGATGCCTCCAATACCATTAGTGCTTAATAGCAATCAATTTATTAAATGCCTACTTTGTGCCAAGAATTGTGTTAAACACAAGGACACCAAAAAAAAAAAAAAGAGAGAGAGAGAGAGAGGGAGAGAAAAGCAAAACCAGGTCCTGCCTTCAACAAGTTTTTGTTTTAATGAAGGAGACCACATCGACCTAAATCAGTATACATGTGATAGTACAGAGTAAATGGAAGGTAGCCTTAAAGGAGAAGATATGGTGGGCGAAGGAGAAAGGCTTCTGGCAGAAGGTGAGTTTTCAGCTGAGTCTGAAAGGAAGCCAGAGTTGTTGAAGAGGAAGAAATAACAAGATTTGGTGACTAATTGGATATGTGGAATGAGAGAGAAGAGTTGAGTTTCAACTTGACACTATGAACTAGAAAGATAAACAGTCCCCTCAACAGAAATGAGAAAGTTCAGAAAGTGGCTGGTTTTAGGGGGAAAAGAAGTTTAATCTCAGTGATATTGAGCACATGCAGTTCCAAACTGTCCAGTAAGCAATTAGCAATGTGGGACTGGAGCTCAGAAAACATTCTAGACCTGGGTATATTGAGCCAGTGATGAAAATCCATGGGAGCTGATGAGATTTCCAAGTGAGAGCATAGAGAAAAAAATAGGAGCAAAGAAGATCAATGCTGTGGGGGCACTAGCAGTCCACATAGCACAATAAATATACAGTAAAGTAGAGTGAGAAGTAGTGGTCGTACAGGTGGGAGGAGAAACAGTTTGAACAACAAAGAGCATTTAAAAAAATAAAAGCATAGCCTCCCATAGAAGTCTGCTCCTCTTTGCCATCCTGTCACCCCCATCCCCAACCCCTGAAAGGATTAGTTCCAACGGTGGGACTGTCAGGCCAAAAACTTCAGAGTGCAGTGGGTTATGGTGTGTGCCAAGCTTGGGACATTGCCTGCTGGCTCATTCCTTGGATATAAGACATACCAATCTATGAATTGCAGCTACATACTGATTACTATAGACAATAAATCTCCTGAGGTGATCACATGCATTCAAATTCTCTGTAAGTTATAATTACGTAAAATATGGCCACTGGTTCCAATCCAGTGGAAATAGGCAGCACAAATACAAGTACCTGCTGATGCTTCAGAGGGATTTCCTATTTGAACTTGGACCTAGCCATGCTGAACAACAGGCCCTGAGTGGTCACTTATACTGCCAGTGAAGAGTTAAAACAGAAACGCAGGCCAGGAATGCACTTTGGCACTTTTGTTCTTCGTGTAAGTTCACGATCACCTGTGCAGGCGAGGGTTTCAGCGGAGGCTAGCCAGGGACATGAAGAACAGGCCAAAGGGCACTTACAGAGTGATGCGAGTTCTCTCCCTACTCCCCCTTCTCCTTCCTGTGTCCCTTCAATTTGTTACAATGGTGACAACCACAGCAACAAGAGCTCAACGGCCAGATCACAGAGCAGAGGCAAGAAACAACCACACATATCCCAGAGGCCCCGAAGGCTAGGGAGCCTCCCTGATGTGTGCCAGAGACGGGGCTAATTCTGTCCAAAAGGGGAATGCCAGGAAGTCATCTCTGGGGCTGCTGTACCAGCAACCCAATCTGGATGTCAAGTTAGAGCAGCATAGACTCCCCCTCCCCCACTGCAGCCTTTGGCGCCTCAGACAGCTAGCTAAACAGACCACAGGACATACAGACTCTTCATTTTCTCCTTTTCCCTTCCCAAGTGAGGATATACAGCGACTGTATAAGCACTCATTTGGAGAGGTCTGTGTTGCCAAAAGGTAGAAAACAAAATGGGTGGGAGAAACTGATTATTTCCTCTCATTTTAAAATTCCTAGAACTTACTCAGAGGCCTGATTAAACAGAAATTCAAACAGCTGCAGAGGGTAGCCCTAAATTACCCCCATCTCATTAAGACCTTGGACAGCTGGTAAGCACCTCTGACCATGCACAGGGTCATTTCTGCTTGGATAGGATGTTAGCTGAAAGAACAAAGTAGTTGAGATGGATTGGGACAAGTATGGCTTTCTTCTGACAGCTGGAATGCTCCCTTCTCCATTACTGCCTGACATTCAATACTTTGGCAATCTATGATTTCTTCCAGTAAGTCTTTCATCCCAGTGATGACCGACACCACCCTGAGCACCCTATAATTAATAGATCTTTGAGTCACTGTAGCCAAATCATCATGACTCTCTGGCCAACTGGTACTGAACCTCTCTCAACCTAGCTCATCTGGTTCTCAGGCAGTAGTAGAACATGCTCAAATCTTTTCCAGCTTGATGGGAGCTGCTAACGTTTTGTATTTTTAAATTTTATTCATTCATTCATTCATTCATTCATTCATTCATTCATCATTCATTATTATTTATTTATTTATTATTTATTTACTATTCAGTCATTATATTTATTATTTATTTTTAAGAGTCCAAGTTATCTCCGTGTCCTGAGGCAGTAATGGAACAGGACTTCATTGTGGCTCTTTTCTTATTATCCTTGGTGTTTCAGTGATTTCCTTCTGTTCCACTATCAATCACTCTGTGTCAACACTTTCCCCTTCACCTGTGAGCAGATACTTAAAGCCAAAGCTTAACTCAGCATCCTTGTGCTGGAGGATATAGGAGCTGCTGACATGAGTCTGTGCCCAGAGTGGCCTCTGGGGTAGGGTGGCAGGACTGAGCTCAGCTGGATTTCCAGTCCTGTTTTCAACAAGCTGATTATTGCCACAGACTCTAGCAGGTTTTCCCTCTATTTAATTCCTTCCTCTACTCTCCTTTCCTGCCTAGGACTGGGATAAAATCAGCTCCTGCCATTTCTTGAGAGCTAAAGGATGCTTTGGGAACCCAGACTTAATAACAATGTTTACTCTCAGCTTAGCTGCCACCTCCCACAGCCCATCTGCATTCAAGAACAGCGTCCAATGAGCAGCAAAGAGGGCATTACAAAAAGATTTAAAAATCCTTTATAGATACTATTCTGCATTAGCTTCGAATATCTCTAAGATAGAGGTAATGCCAAGTTATTACTTCCATTTAAAAAAATGGAACACGTGAGGCTCAAGGTGAAATGACCTTTCCAACTGTCACAGCTAGTAAGGGGCAGTCCCAGGACTCCATTATGCCATGGTTAAGTGCATTCTGGAATGAATGAACCAAATATTTACAAAGTTCCAGTGTTACCACAAACTGGAAAGGATTGTACCACCATGTGCAGTCTCACAATATGTGTTACCCAGTAGACCTGAATGAAAGGTCCTTGATGATTTACCAGGTGGAAACCAAGTCCAGAATAGAGCCCCCTTAGCTGGAAGAGGAACTTGGGGTTATTCTGTGGGTTCAGGTGGAGGAAGTTCCCAAAGGCAGAGAGAGAAGCTGGGCCTGGAGGGAATTTCCCCCACTCTGCCTCTGCCTCTGCACAGAAACAGGATGATGAGGGGAAAAAACACAAGCCACAATGCCAGGGATGACAAATGCCCACAGGTCCATTGCTCTGTGGTTGGGGCCTGTGGCTGACAGGGGCCAGCTCATATGCCCAAAGTTTATTATGTCTTTTAGGATAGGGGTAGGGCTGAGGAGTCAATGATAAATCTAGTATTTTGAAGGAAGCCGGAAATGTTGTCTCATTCTTTTAATTGTCAAATTGAAAGGTGAATTAATATTTTAAGAAGTGTTTTTTTTTAAATCTTCTATATGTGGTTAATATTATTTTATTTAATTGACCCAACAAAATTTGACTTTTTAAATTTGTTGCTTGTTTTCCAGTTGTTTCTTTTGTGTCTGACACTTCATGACCCTATTTGCGGTTTTCTTGGTAAAGACACTTGAATGGTTTGCCCTTCCCTTCTCCAGCTCATTTTACATGTGAGGAAGCTGAAGGGACTTACCCAAGGTCACACAGCTAGTAAGTCTGAAGCTGGATTTAAACTCAAGTTTTCCTGACTCCAGGCCCAGCTCTTTGTCCACTGCAGCCGCCTAGCTGTCCCTTGGGTCTTTTTAATGTTTTTAATTGATATTGTTTGTTTTTACAATACTTCTATTTCAAAATATATCCTTCCCTGCTGCCTTGCCCAGCAAATTATCTTTGTTTTTAAATTTTTTTTCATTTTTAACTAAAACATAAAAAGACAAAAAAAAGACATTTTTATGTATACAGCACAACATAAAGCCATAAATTTCCATTTCACACCGTTTGCATTTTTTAAAAAAACTATATAGTAAATACTACAGATCATTTTCAAAGTTAACCTGCTTTTATGTGGTTCCTTCTAATTTTTCTTTTGTTCTGTGCTGTGAACTTTTAATTTTTTCTTTCCTCCCTATCACACCCTATAGAAGGCTACCATTAGATATATACATATATATATATACATATATATGTATATGTATATATATACACATATAAAATATAATATATGTAAAACCATATCATACAATACATACTTTTATTTATCAGTTCTTTTTCTAAATGTTGATAGCAACTTCCTTCAGAGGTCCTTCATAATTGATTCAGAATTAGTTGGTCTTTTAATGTTAGCTTTCATTCCTTTTTCCTTCCCTCCCCTCTTCTTCCCTTCCTACTTCTTTCCTTCTTTCTTTCCTTGTATTTATTATAATCAGGTATATCATTTTCCTCTTCTGTTCATTTATTCTACATCAGTTCCTATAAGTGTCCCCATGCTTATTGACAAGTATTCACAGACTTCTTCTGACCTCCCACTTTTCTTGAAATGGAAGAAGTCTCACCTCAACTCTTTGTTGGCTCTGCTGCTTCAGATTTCAATGTGATGCATTATTTTAAAGTTGTTGGGAGGGGAATGTTGAAGTGTTCACCTGTAATGTTCCCTCATCTTTGTAACATTCTTTATATACATCCCCTTTTCTCCTCTCATTCTGCCATCACTATGAGGCCAGCCCTTCATGTCTGGAAAATTGCATCTGGGTTACTCTTGGGTAATGCTTGCCTCACCTCTCTCCCCACTCCAATCCATCCTCCACGCAGCCACTAAAGTGATTTTCCTGTAATGCTGGTGTGATTAAGACACACACACACACACACACACACACACACACACACAAATCTTCACCCCTCAATAATCTTCAGTGGCTTCCTGTGGCCTCTAGGATGAAATACAGAATACTCTGGCATTCAAAGCACATCATAACTTAGCCCCCTCCTGCCTTTTCAGTCTTCTTACATATTACTCCCTAATACATACTTTTTTAATCCAGTGCTCTGGCCTTCTGCTAGTTCACAAAAATGACACTCCATCTGTTAGCTCCAGGCATTTTCTCTGGCTATCCTACACTGCTGGAATGCTCTCCTTCCTCACGTCCACCTGTTGGCTTTTTTTTCCCCTTCCTTTAGGTCCTAGCTAAAATCTCATCTTCTGCAGGAAGTTTTCCAAACTTCTCTTAATTTTAATGTCTTCCCTCAATAATTCCTTCGTATTTATCCTATTTATATTATGTGTGTGAGTATGCATGTATGTGTGTGAGTGTGTGTGTGTGTGTGTGTGTGTGTGTGTGTGTGTGTGTAAGCTCTTTCAGGGGAAGGCAGGCAGGGACTGTCTTTTATCTCCTTTTGTCTTCTCAGCACTTACACAGTGCCTGACACATAGTAGGTGCTTAAGAATTGTTTATTCACTTATTGAGTAAGCGTATAGAGGGGAGTGAAAAGTGAGAAGACTGGAAATGTAGGATAGGGTTAGGTAGTGATGGACCTTAAAAGTTGAACAGAGCATTTCGTATTTGTTCCTGTGTGTAATAGAAAATGACTGGGGTTTCTTATAGACATGATCAGACTTGTGATTTGGGAGATGTATTTGGCAGTTGAATTTGGCCATATGGATTGAAGTGGGGAGAAAGGTAAGTCAGGAAAACCAATTAGAAGGCTATTGAATGATGTCAGACATAAGCTGACAAAAGCCTCACCCCGAGTGGTAGCTGTGTGAGTAGAGAGAAGGAGATGTATATAATAGATGTCCTGAAGGTAGAAACAATATGACTGAACAAGAGATTGGCTATTGGGGATAAATAGGATAGAAGAGTTGAAGATGACACTGAAATTGCAATCCTGGGTGACTAGAAGGGTGGTAGTGCCCTTGACATTAATATAGAAGTTCAGAAGAAGGGAAGGTTTGAGGAGAAAGGTATTTCTGTTTTGGACATGTTTAGTTTGGGATGTCTATGGGACATCAAGGTTGAAATATGTCCAGTAGAAATTGTCTATGAACAAGTCCGCAGATACCCTGAAATCTATCCTTCTTCATTGGTCCTCAGGTTAAGAACTCTTTTATATAGAAATAATAGAATAGGGCTTTGAACAGAGTTTTGGAGAGTACTCATGGTTGATGGAGCTAATCTGGATGCAGATGCAGTAAAGGAAATGGAGGAGGAGTCAGGCATGTGGGAGAAGTACTACAGGAGGCAGCATACTATAGTGAAATAACAGCTGACCTTGGAATCATGAGAAACCTGGGTTTAAATACTGTCTATGTGACCTTGGGCAAGTCACGTAACCTCTTAGCAGCCCAAGCAACTTGGTTTAAAACTATAAGAAACAGGCCAGATGTCAATGTTTAGGGACATTCTGATAGCTTTTTATTGCTCGCCACATTTTTTAAAGCGCTAACATTTCATTCCCATCTTCTTTTATCATGTAACTTTGAATATTTAAATTATCAATCCTTTGGAACTTGTAGTAGATGATGTAACTTTCTGGGATTATTTACAGTGTGGAGAGGAGGCATATTGCTATTCAGTTTTCTCAGCAATTTTGTGTGTATGTCACTTTCCTGAACATAATAGGAGCATTAAAAAGGAGGGAGCTAGTTGATTGAACATTAGGCAAACTAGATTTTGAAAAAAATTCTTCAATTTCCAAACAGTCACTAATCTTTTCCTAGCCATCACTGGGGAAAAGTCACAGCTGTAGAGAGAGAGATTGCTTCTTAGGAGTATTGGGAGAAATGACCTGACAGTGACTAATAGGTGATAACAGTCTTTGTTTTAAGAACGTACAGTATTTTGGATGAGATGGTCACTAATTGAGGAGCTGTGCTGTAAAGCTTGGGTGAGCCAGGCAGGGCTTCATTCCAGGGCTCCAGCATGTGCATTCTTTCAGCAATTGGCAACAATGGATTTTAGAGCCTAATCCATAAGAAAAAAATGGCTAACTGGGCAGCTAGCAGCTGGCATCTTTCTCCTCCTTTTTTCCCTGACAAAATGGAGCATCCCATTGGAGCTCCTTTCTGATTTGGTCTTGATCTCTTGCCTACCCCAGTGGTTTCCTTTGCACTTTCCCAGGGTCTCAGTCTTTTCCATATAGTACAATGTCCTGGTCAATTTGAAGTGCCTTTGAAGTCACTTGGTGCTTCCATCTCTGACGTCAGAATTGCTGATTATAGATTTGACTGCTTCTATGAACGACCTAGCACAGCAAAAGGATTATTTGTCCTGGTTACTGATCCCACTTATCCCCCACCCTTACTGGCCATAAAGTTCTAAACTTATTCATATAGCAGTCTTCTGTTTCAACTGATCTTGGCCACAATGTGGCCAGACAGGGAGGAGGAAGAGAAGTAGAAGAGAGGTACAGTGTCAAGGAAATCCAGGGAGAGTGTGGTCAATAGTATCAAAGGTTTCAGAGAAATCAAAAGATGAAGTCTCATAAAAGGCAAGAGAGTTTTGCAATTAAAAGACACTTTAATCAAAGAGACAGCAGTTTCTTTTGAGTAATGAAAATTGAAACCAGATTATTAGGTGAGGGGAGAGGAGAT
>NW_027555705.1:0-30779 GCF_003287225.1 Phascolarctos cinereus | reverse complement strand
CATAGAACAGGCCCCTGCACCATACTGTCCCTGCTTCTCATCGTCACCTCTGAATTGCCAGGTGTATACATAGGGTTAGAATGGCTGATCACTAGGGGCTCAATGTCCCCATCTATAGAATTTAGGCAACAATGTTTGTATTACCTACCTTAGAAAGCTTTACAGGGAGTATACTTTGTAAATCCTTTTCCTTTTTCTTTTTTTTTTCTTTTTTTTAAATTTTTATCCTGTAGGGCAGCATAGATTTACATATCCCATTACCTGTTTATCTTATTTCAAAGCTTCATGTAAAAACATTTTTAACATTTGTTTTTAAAACTGTAGTTTCCAAATTTTCTTCCTTCCTTCCTCCCCTCAACCCTCATTGAGAAGGCAAGCAACTCCACACAGGTTGTACATATGTAGTCATGCCGAACACCTCCATAATAGCCATGTTTTTAAAAAACTAACTCTATTTCTTTGGATCCTATTCAATCCCCGCCCAATTATTCTATTTTCTTCTTTGACCCTGTCCCTCCTCAAAAGTGTTTGCTTCTGATTACCCTATCTCCCAATCTGCTCTCCCTTCTATCATTCCCCCCTCTTTTATCCCCTTCTCCCCTATTTTCTTATATGGTGGAAGCCATTCTACTCTGGCTAGGGTTAAATTCATTATGACATCCACTGAAGAACAAATTCCAAGTGAAGAGGTTAAGATAGCGCTTCTACTCCCTGGCACCTCAGATTAAAAGGCAACTCATAAGAAAAAGACAGAGAGGAGTGCTCCCCATTACAAATATTGAGCACTGGGGACTTGATGGAGAACTCAGCAGTTTAGACCCCAACACAGACTGTGAGAAACTCAGACCTCATCTCTACTGCTGGATTTGTAACCAAACCATGTATCTAGTTCTTACCTGGCTTTACTGAGTGGAAACAGGACCAATGTTCAGGAACCTTTGCTTTGATTTTTTCACTCTCTTACGGGGAATGACAGAAGGGCCAGGCTCTGAACCCAAGAAATGGAAATATCCATCTGGTGTCCAGGACAGAAATACTCTGTTTAAGAGGTTAATGTCATTGATCTCTACACACACACACACACACACACACACACACTTCCCTTTAGTTACATGGGTTACTAAGTCACCCAAATTAACAGAGATTCTGACCAAAACATGGGGAAAAAATGGCTCAGGTGTCACAAAGCACATAAGCATAAAAAAAAAAGATATGAACCCAGGGAAGAAGGATTGGGGACCTACAGTATCCCTAGCCCTACCTGACTGCCATCCTTCTTTCCTGTTAACAGACAGGACTACTGATCATCCTTCAATAAAACTCATCCTGGGAGCTATTTGTGCAGATGCTGATGGGAATAAACCAGGCAGAGTCATCCATACCCCTTTATTTGACCAAAAGCAGGATTGACTGTCTAGGATTTGGGGTACAGTTTGTGACACAAGAACAGAACCAAAAAATAACTAGAAAATGACTATGTGTCTACTCTAAACAACCAAGTTTATAAAGGCAAGCTCTATTTTCATATCCACCTTCCATTTTAGTGGGGTATTCTACCCCACCCCTTATTCATCCTGCTCTCATAACTGCACTGCAGAATAGGGAAATAGGTGAATTGTTATTTCCAGGGCAAATCCAAGCACAGGGTGGGGAAGTGATGCGACAAATCAAAGTCCTGGCCAGGGCCAGGAGTAGAAATAGAGTTCTAAGTCATCTCGTGATTTCCACCATGGAACTTTGGCTGGTGGAAAAACAGGCTGATGGGAGAAAACGCATGTTGGCAAAGATTAATCAGCTGCCCTGGACCTGATCGATTGCTGATGCTGACTTCCAAGATTGACAGTTAGTTACACTCTTGTTAACTCATTATACCCAGAAAAGACTCCCTTACCATTTGTGGGCTGAAAGCTCTGGAAGCAGTTGCTGCCACTGCCACTCCTGATTCAGGTATTCCCAAGGCCTGTACCTGATATGTAAATATATCTTCAGATATATTTTTACACGTGGGTCCTTTTGCTCTTAATCCTTTTTTTAAGCAAAACATTTTGTTTCTTTTTAGTTTTCAATGTTCAATTCCACAAGATTTTTCTGATTACCCCTTCCCCTAATCTGTCCTCCCTACTATCACTCTTATCCTCTTCCCCTTCTCTTTTCCTGTAGAGTAAGACAGATTTCTATACGCCTTTGCCTGTGTATCTTACTTCTCAATTACATGTAAAAGCAAATTTTAACATTTGTTTTAAAACTTTAAGTTCTAAATTCTCTCCCTCCCTCCCCATCTACCTTCATTGAGAAAGCAAACAATTTAATACAGGTTGTACGTGTGTAGTCATGTAAAACACTTTCACAATAGTCACATTGTGAAAGACTAACATTATTTCCCTCCATTCTGACCTTCCCCATGTTAATTCTGTTCTCTCTTTTGACCCTGTCCCTCTTCAAAAGTATTTTGCTTCTAACCACTCTCTTCTACAATCTCCCCTCCCTTTCTTATTCTCCCCTGCCCCAGCTACTTTCCTGCTATAGGATAAGATAGATTTCCATACCCAATTGAGTATGTACAGTATTCTCTCCTTAAGCTAAATCCGATGAGAGGAAGGTTCACTCCTTCTCTCTCATCTCCCCCCCTTCCCCTCCACTTAAACAGCTTTTTCTTGCCTCTTTTATGGGAGATAATTTACCCCATCCTAACTCTCCATTTTTCCTTCTCCCAGTACATTCTGCTCTCACCCCTTAATGTTATATTTTAGATATCTTCCCTTCATATTCAACTCACCCGTGCTCTCTCTCTCTATTCCCTCCAACTACCCTGATCATAAACAAGGTCTCATGAGTTACAAATATAATCCTTCCATGTAGGAATGTAAACAGTTCCACTTTAATAAGTCTCTTAAGATTTTTCATTCCTGTTTACCTTTTCATGCTTCTCTTCAGCCTTGTATTTGAAAATCATTTTTTTTCTGTTTAACTCTGGTTTTTTACTCAAGAGTGCATTAAATTCATCTATTTCATTGAATGTGAATTTTTCTCCTCATTGATTACACTCAGTTTTGCTAGGTAGGTGATTCTTGTTTTTCTTTTTCCCTCCTTTTTAAAAATTATTGATTTATTTTTAGTTTTCACATTCACTTCCATATGCTTTTGAGTTTCAAATATTCTCCCCCTTCCTCCCTGCCTCTCTTCCCTAGATGGCATGAAATCTGATATAGGCTTTACATATACAATCCTATTACATATTTTCACATTAGTCATGTTGTAAAGAAGAATTAGAACCAATAGGAGGAACCAAAGAAAGAAGAAACAAAACAAAATAGTATGCTTTGATCTGTGTTCCAACTCCATAGTTCTTTCTCTGGATATGGATAACATTTTCCATCATGACACTTTTGTAGATGTCGTCATTTCTTATACTTCTTCCCATTACATTCATATACCACAACTTGTTCGACTATTACCCAATTTATGGGCATCCTCTCACATCACACATTATGAGATGACTGACTTTGATAGACTTCGGCTTTTCACAGCAATGTAAGAATCTAAGACAACTGCAATAGATTCACGAATAGGGGTTAGTCAAAAGCAAACAATTTTGAGGAGGGACAGGGTGAAAGGAGAGAATGGAGTAAATGGGGGGCAGGATAGTATGGAGAGAAATAGTCAGCCTTTCACCACATGAATATTATGGAAGGGTTTTACATGAATACAGCAGTATAAATTATATTGAATTACTTCCCTTCTCAATGAGAGTAGGTGGGGATTAAGGAAGTGAAAAAATTTGGAACTCAAAATTTTAAAAAGGAAAATTGTTTTTACATGTAACTGAGAAAGAAGACACACAGGCAATGGGGTGTAGTAATCTATCTTACCTTACAGGAAAATAGAAGGGGAAGGGGATAAGAGAAGGGGTGTGATAGAAGGGAAGGCAGACTGGGAGAAGGAGTAATCAGAAGCAAAACACTTTTGAGGGGGGACAAGGTGAAAGGAGAGAGAAAATAGAATAAATAAGGGTAAGGGCATAGGATGGAGGGAAATACAGTCAGCAACAGTAAGTGTGAAGAAAAATTAAAGCACCTTTCTCTGATAAAGATCTAATTTCTCTAACATGTAGAAAAGTGTCAAATTTATAAAAAAAAATAAGAGCCATTCCAAAATTGATACATGATCAAAAGATATAATCAATTTTTAGATTAAATGATTAAAGCTATCTATAGCCATATTTTAAAAAATTACCTCACTGTTGATTGGAGAAATGCAAGTCAAAATAATTCTGAGGCCCTATCTCATACCTATAAGATTAGATAATAGGACAGAAAAGGTAAGGAAAAAGGAGACATTAACATACTGTTGTTAGAGTTGTGAATTGATTAAATTATTGTATAGAGTGATTTGTAACTATGACAAAAGAGCTATGAAACCATGCTTAGAATATACCATATTTGACATAGCAATACCACTCCTAGATCGGTATGATCAAAGAGATAGAAAAGAAAAAGGAAAATGACCTATATGTACAAAAATATTTATAGCAGATCCTTTCTGGGGATTAAAGAATTAGAAGTGGAGGGGATGCACATCAGTTGTGGAGTGGCTACATAAGTTGTGGTAGGTAATTATGTTGGAAAACTCTTATACTATAAGAAACAATGAGCAAGATGCTCTCCAAAAAAAGCTAGAAAGACTTAGGTGGGTTGTTACAAAGTGAAATGTACTAAGTACAAAATAATAGCAATATTGTAAGATGATGAACTCTGAATGACTTGGCTCTTCTCAGCAATACAAGGGTTCATGACAGCTCTGAAGGACTTAAGATGAAAAATACTATCCATTCCCAGAGAAACAACTGATGGTGTCTGAAAATAGACAGAAGCAACTTTTTTTTTCACTTTATTTTTCTTGAGGCTTTTTGTCTATGTTTTCTTTCACAACATAGCATTATGGATATGTTTTGTATGACTACAATATATAATCTATATGGAATTGCTTGCCTTCTCAATGAGGGGGTGGGGATGGGGAAGGAGAAAAGGAAAGACTTTGGAACTCAAAGTTTTCAAAACAAATGTGAAAACATTGAAATAATAATAATAACAAATATTAGTTGGCTTTGACCCTCTGGGCATCTCTGAGGCAAAGAAGGCCCTCCTGACTGTTGGAGGGCCCTTCCCACTCCCTCCCTCAACAGCCAGTTTCAAGGTTCTGGGGACATCCTCACCCTTGGTATAACCTCCAAATCAGCTCCAGTAGGAGCCACAACAGGGGCAGGGTGGGCAGGATGGAAGGGCTGCTGGGTTTAGAGGGAAGAGGTGGAGCAGCTGCTCCACCCACATGGGAAGGGACACCCCTAGACAACAAGGGGCTTCATTAAATGATCCTGAGCAAGCTAAGGCCCCACTTCTAGGCCAAATGAGAGATGCATGGAATTCTCCAGGCTGCCCAAAGCCAACTCCAAGGGATGAGCTACCCCCAAGGATGGGAGGGTGGACTCTCTGTGAGGCTGCAGAGCTGGGGTGAGGAAGGAAGAAGGTAAGAATGTCTGAGGGGCGGGCATAAGGCCAATCTGCAGCCCTCCAATCTGCTGGTTCAAAGTTAAGCCCCTTTGTCCTTCCTTTTTCTGGGGAAGGGGCGGGACTAGAAAGAGAGAAAGGAGTGAAGGAGATGACAATGTCCCTCCCATTCTTAGCCCCATTAAAAACATCAGCAGTGAATGGCTGGAGAACTCCACACTGGAGGCTACCTGGAAGGGCTTTCCAGCCCGGGTCTCATTCTTGATGCCACACTCTGAAGAGAAGGAATGCCTTTCCATCTCCCTCTGGAACAAAGTCTGGTTGATTGTCTGAGACGAGGCCCAGAACTCTGCAGTCTGGCACCCCATTGCTGCCCTAGACGAACCTTCCTGATTTGTCACTGCTCCTCCAACATGGCTAATTTTACCTCTTTGTCCTCTTTGCCACCCTGAAAGGTAGAAGGTAGAACCTTAGAGTTGCCTTCATGGGCATTTCTCTATTTATTTGTGATTTGGATATTTTCTATTTTCATTTGGTCGTTGATCCCTTGTATTTCTTCTTTGGAAAAATGCCTGTTCATATCCTTTAACTCTGTATCTACTGGAGAAAGAGCCACAGACATCTGATGGTGAGAAAATCAGCAGGTCCTTTTGTCTTTTTTGTTCCTTCCTGGTAGGATTGGTGTCAGCTTGCCTTGTATCTTGGCTCTGTGTTCCACCATTTTTAAAGAAATTACTTTTCTATTTTTCATAAGCCACACAATTTAATTTTGGTCACATTTCTTCTTCTAATTAATAATAATAATAAATTAATTGATAGTTTTCAAGATTCATTTCCATAAGATTTTGAGTTTTAAATTGCCCCCTTACCTCTCCCCTCTTCGAAAAATGGTGTGCATTCTGATATAGGCTCTAGTTATATGTCCGTATTCAGCATATATTCCCATTAGTCATGATGTCAAGTGCAATTAGAACTAATGGGAGGAACCATGAGAATGAAGAAATACAACAAAACAACGAAGTAAAAGGAGATCAAATAGTATGCTTCCATCTGCATTCAGACTCCATTGTTCTTTTTCTGGATGTGGATAGTATTTTCCATCATGAGTCTTTTGGAGTTGTCTTAGATCCTTGCATTGCTGAGAGGAGCCAAGTATATCAAAGTCAGTCATCACACAGTGTGGCTGTTACTGTATACAATGTTTTCTTGGTTCTGCTCATTTCCCTCAGCATCAGTCCATACAAGTCTTTCCAGGTTTTTCTGAAGTCCACCTGCTCATCATTTCTTATAGCACAATACTATTCCATCACATTCATACACCACAACCTATTCAGCCATTCCCCAATTGATGGGCACGACTGAGATTCCCTCAGGTGGAAGGGGGGTCACTGGAGGCAGAACACTGGGGTTAACACGTCCATAGGATTGATCCGAGCTAGTGAGGACCTCAGAGAGCAGATGAGGTTACTGAGGCCTCAGAGGGAAATGACCTACCCAGGGTGCCGCAGGGAGGAAATGTCAGTAAAGTCTTGCAGCCTGTTCTCTGGCTCTGTCCTTTACACTGGGTGGTGCTTTTCTTCAGGTGACACTGTTCCATTTCCTGGCCTCTGTTTGAGTCTGTCCTCCAGTGCCTGTGCCAAGGTTGACCTTGATTTTTCCTTTTGTCACTGGCTAGTTTGTCCCAAGAAGACTCCCAGGAGAAAAGGCCAAAGGAGATGGGTTCCCTGGAGGCCCAGCTGGCTGGCCTGAGGCAGGAGCTGGCGGCCGTCAGCCAAAGACAAGCTGCAGTGGCCAAAGAAATACACCTTTGGCGAGAAAAGATGGTGGCCCTGTGCAGTGACGTGAGTCCTCCAGTCCCCTGGTTAAGCAATGCATGCCCCTTGATCTCAGCTGGGCTGCTGCTGCCCGGACATCTGCCCAGGGAGCTGCAACCATCTGAGGTTTCCACTGGGCACTTCCTAAAGATTGAACCTATTGGGTGGACTTTGTGACATGGATGAGATTTTCCTCATCTGTCAAGTGGGATAATATCATGAGATCCTTTCTGCAGACCTCAAAAGCAGTGGAGAAATGCCAGTCATTTGGTTCACAACCATCCCTTCTCCGGCACCAGGCAGGCATGTGCTGGCCCTGAGCTCTCAGAGTGTCTCTAGGCATCCCAGGTCTCCTGTCCAGACCCTCTTCCTTCCTCACCCTTGCAGTTTCTCAGGTGTTTGCTGAGCTCTTTCCTCTGGTGGCTTCTAGATGGAATCTGAGATCCCGGCCTTGATCCACCAATTACTTATTGCAGACAAGGGCACTCAGGCCAGGCTTGTACAGCTAGAGGAGGAACAGGCCCAGCTTTAGGACCTGGAGCAAGGAATCCTGACTCAGTTGGCAGAGGAGCAGGACAAGTATGCTAGCAAAGCTGCTGCCATCTTCAGGCTGACCTTTCTAAAGGAAGGAGTGACAAAGGAGTTGAACCTGGTCCCTCTGCCCATCCTCCTGGCTAGGTCATGGGTTTGCCCTGAGAGGAGACTGCCAGGAGGGAGAGGGAAGCCAAGGCCCACCAGTTAGCGTGCTTGCCCTTCCCCTACAGGTGGCCTGGCCCATGAGTCATGAATGCCTATCTTTTAGGAAGTGCATAAGATCATGCAGCAGGCCCTGAAACTCTACAGTGAAGATCACATTGAACTGGTGGATTATGCCCTGGAGTCCTCAGGTAGGAGGCCTGCAGAAAGCCAGCAGGCTTGGGACAAGAGGGACTGAAAAATCAGCATAGCCGTTATGAGACAGGAGGAATTGACAAATTGGGATGCCCTTAATGGGGTGGCACAGGTAGGAGGGCAGATGCCCTGGCAGCACCCCCTTGCCTTGAAGGCTGCCCTAAGCCATATCTGTGTCATCCAAGACCTTGAGTGCCCCCTAACTCCTCTCCCTGTTTCTCTTTTCAGGGGCCAGCATCCTCAGTAGCCAAAGCTTAGAGACCTATGGCACCAGGATGTCTGTTATCAGTCTGTTTGGCATAACCTTGTGGTACCATTTCCAGATCCAAAGAGCCATCCACCAGGTAGGGCTGAACAGAGGTCCCCCAGGTTGGCTCTCTGTCTGCCGTCTCCTCCTTCATCTGTGAGGGCTGGGCTCTCAAGGCAAGGGGGCCCCAGGATCCAGATCTGTTCCATGTGCTACCACCTTCTACGTGATTTGTCTTCTGCCCATAGCCAAATGTCTACCCTGGCAAGTGCTGGGCATTTCAGGGCTCCCAGGGCTCCACCTCATTGCTGTCACCTTGGAGCATGTGCCCAAAGCCCTGTACCTAATCAGCAAACATCACCAGCACTCCCAAAGGCTTTGTCATCTTGGTGAGTACCTGGACCTTGCAGTTCTTTCTAAAACCGAGGAAAGCCCTTTCTTAACAGCAGCGTTTCGAGGTGAGGAATGGAAGGATCTGCCCATCGTGCAGACGGGACATCGAGTTTCTTCTCTTGACTCTTTGGGGCCAGCCCTTCTGCTCCTCCCCCTGTTCTTAGGAAGGAGCCAGGAAAAGACAATGACAGCAGCAAGAACAGCCAAGATTGTAATTTGTCTTAGAGTTGGGAAGGGAAGGGGATCACCTTTTCCTACACAGTCATCTACTGAGAAGAGAGATGGAACATCTACGTAAGGTGGAATTGGGAGAAAAGATGGAGCTAGAAGAGGTCAAATATGCAAGGGAGAGAGGGAGGTAGTTCCCAGGTGCCTGGCCAGCACACCAACTTCAAGAAGAGTTCCCTCAGGTAAGAAGAGCCAGAGGGAGCCCAAGCCACCTTCTCCATCACAACTGCCCATGGCAACCAAGGGCTTCTGCCGCTGCCATGTGTGCATTTCTTTCCTGCCTCCATTTTTGAGTGGAGACATCACTCTTTTGCTTTCTTTTCCCACAAAGGTGAGAATTTCCTGTCCTTAGCACTATCTCTCCCCCTTCTACCATAACCTGGGTTGCTGATGCCTTCACTCTCTGAGAACAGGAACTAGGGAGGGTCAACATGAGTCTCAGAGAAGGCCTGGAACACTGAGGCCTGAAGCTGGGCATGGACAACCCCTCTCAGCCATGTTTCTCTTTTAACTAGCCCCAGGGCCCATGGTTCTTAGAGCGAGCCGCATGGCCCAGCAACAGCGCAGGGAGCCTCTTGGGTGAAATGCCTGTGAGTGACGAGACAGATTTAGCTGACTCTTAGCTCCTCTCATACCTCATCATGGTGGTTTAATTTGGAAAGAGGCCCTCCTTGGCTCAGGGTACCTCTGGCTTTTTTGAATCCTGAACCCAAAGTTAAAAACAAAACAAAACAAAAGAAAAACAAACAATAACAACAACAAAAAAAAAACAAAACTCTTCATCTGTTTAAGGAATAAGAACAGGAACAGAGGGCTCTGGGTATCATTTCTTTTCACCCCAGAAGTCTCCAGGAAAGTCTCATTCAAATCCTGTCCTTCCCCTCTCCCTATCTTTTCCCCCCTTCTTCTTTTTCACTCTCTTATCTTTGCTTCTCATGCTTGGTAACCCCTATGACGCTGAGGAGAAAATCCAGAAGTGGGAAATGCCTCTCACCAGCTGCTCACCTGGACAAAGTCACCTATAACATCTCTGAATGCTCCTCAAGATACTTCTCTGAGGATGACTGTGCAGGTAGGCGTCACTTCCTCCCTCTGGAGCCCCATTCCTCAGGCAGTGCACCACTTACTTTGAAGGGTACCCTATAGCTGGGGGCGGGGGGGACTTTATCTCTCATATAAGATGGAGAACTCTGCAGTCTGGCTCCAGATGGGGGTTTTCAGGGTGGGAGGGCTCAAGCCTTAGCATGAAAATGGGGCATTCTTGAGGCTTTCTTCTTCTGGGTGGATCTTCATTTCTTCCCTTCCCTTCAGGGCAAGCACTTATGGACCAGCCTGGCCCTTACATCCACCTTACAGAATGCAGTCTCCCATGTTGGTGTTTTCTTGTGGATGGGGATCGGCTTTTCATTTTGGTTCTGCCAGTGGGTGGGCACAGTGCCCAGGATAGTCCCTACAGTGCACCTAAAGGAGCTTCCTCATTCCTATGCAGGGGCACCATGGGCATGGGTGGAATAACTCTAGGACACTGTGTGAAGATGGGCTTGTTACAGAAGGATCTGTATGCACAGCTAGAGCCAGAATAGCAAGAAGGGGCTGCAGAGTTGACAGGCTGGGAGCAGGCTAGCTCTGGGACATGACAGACTTGCAGGGTGAAGTCTCTGAATCCCTCTGCTGGGACGTTTACAGGTTGGCTCTTTCACCTGTTCCACTGCTGCTTCAGAAATACCTGGTACCACCTGACCACAGCTGCCTCCCTGCAGGACCTCTTTGTCTTAATCAGGTTAGTGAGGCCTCCCCCAGGCCTGTCATAATCAAATATCCACTGTTCCAACTGACTTCACAGTCCTTGAGACCAATTTCCTTTTAGGCTTTGCCTAATTAATAATAATAATAATAATAATACAGAAGAAAGTCATAAAAAAAAATCCCTGAGGCACCAGTGTGGAAAAGGGTGACTGAGTGACCTAAACAGAAAAATAAAGGGGCTGCAGTGGGAAGACATATATATGACGGGGAATGGGAGTAGAGCCACGAGGACAATTTGGCTGTCCTGGAGGGCCTGGTGACCTGATAGCAAGCCTCCCTGAAGGAGGACTTCCAAAGGGACACCACTGTCCACATCAAGGTGAGGTGAAAGCAGGAGCTGCCCACCTGTCCTCCTGATAACACCAGGTTACCAGGACCAGCCTCTCTAGGTTTGATCCAATAGCACCCATGGAGGTCAGGGAAGTCTTGAGGTGAAGCAGTACTCTGGGGTTGCCACAGCCTGAAAAGTTCTCTGGGTTTTGTTGAATGTCTGTCTCCTTTTCTGTGCTCCCTAGGAAGATCTGACCACCCTCTGGGCAGAAGAACACTTAGATTTTGATCACATACTAAAGAACATTCCTAGGGCCTGCCAAGTAATCCAGAAACTCAGATGTTTCTGTAAGCAGGGACTATGGAGGTGGGCATCTTGGAGGAGGTTGTTTTTGGCTGAATCAGCATTCTCAAAAGGTTGATGCTGCTCTCAGGAGCCTGGAACTAGGCTATGAGGTTCTCCTTAGATTCCTTACTTGTCTAGGAGCATCTTAGATTGACAGAGACTCTGCTCTCGCTGAGAGATGGCCACTTGCTGAGAGAGCTATCAGAGGACTCAGGGTCCCCTTGTTTGAAGGTTCTGTATAGAGTTTACTGACCTCAAAGCAACCTAGACCCCTCCTGCCGCTCCTGACAGGCCCTTGCTGCCCGCTGGGCTCCTGAATGACAGCAGTGATGACTGGAACCTTACTTCCCCTATCATCTATAGGAGGTTATCCAAAGCTGCCCCAAGGCTCTCAAAGAGTACCCTAACAGGTTGCTAACACTTCACTCTTGGAATCCAAAAGAAGCTCTCTCAGACATGACTACGTATGTCCATCATAGCAAGTAAGGTCTCATCACATTCAGGCAAGGTCTAACCGAACTGGTAGCTGGAGCAGGGAGGGGAGGAATAGAAGCTTGAGGGGATGAGTCCCCAGGTACCTAACCTGAAATTCAAGGTGCCAGAGGATAAAGGCAGGGCCCTTGAGCTGGGCTTACATTAAGGGGGCCTCAAAGTTTGAAGGTGAGTACCCCACCTGGGCAGGTATGCAGAACACCCAAGTGGCCCCCACTGGGTCTTATAGAAAAGACCATGCTGGAGATAGGGGCCCCAGGCTGGGGGCTTTGTGGTCAGGCCTGAAGGATCAAATGCCACTGTCCAGGTAATGAAATGACCATCCTAAAAGTGGGGCTGGGCCCCTTTCAGATTCCCAAGCTGCTTGGGAAATCCTTCTCCACCAAAGCCTCCACCTTCCCTGGTCTCCTTCAAGACTCTGCTCCCAGCTCACCCATGTTAGGAGGCCACCAAGGGCCCTACTGAACCCAGGGCCTCCTTCCTTTGCACTACACACATACTGGACGTGCTTAGTTACTGGCATTAGACTGGGAACTCCTGGAGCCAGAGACTAGGGTTTTGCCTTTCTTTGTATCCCAGGGGCTGAGCACTGCAGTGAACAAGCCCTTAATAAATGCTTTTTAGCTCACTATCTCACTGGATCCTGGAAACAATCTTGGGAGTGACAGCCCTACAGGTTAGCTACCTGAAGGGAGCAGGATAGGATGGTCAGAGGGGTGTGGGATCGCAGAGTACATTAGCCAGAAGTCAAATCTACTTATGTGAAGATAAAGCCACATCCCCAAGACAGGATGGTGTAGGATATGTGAGCTGCAGTTCACCTGACAGGCTGGAGGACTTTAGTGGACTGCAAATTCTATAGGAGCCAAGTGCAATATGGCAGCCCAGAAAAGGAGGGGCCTTTGGGCTGAATCCAGAGGCAGAGACAAATACAGAGAGGTAGACACAGAGACAGAGACATAGAAACAGAGAGAGGAAGAGAGAAACAGAGAGAGAAAGAGGAGAGAGAGCATAGAAAGAGAGGAAGAGACAGAGAAAGACAAAGAGATGGAGACAAGAGAGAGAGAGGAAGGAAGACAGACAAAAACAGGAGAGAGAACAAAAAGAGACAGAGACACAGACACTGAGACAGAAAGACAGAGATGAGAGAGAGAGAGAGAGAGAGAGAGAGAGAGAGAGAGAGAGAGAGAGAGAGAGAGAGAAAGAGGGGAATGGACAGACAGATAGTGTCCATAATACAGGGGTAGCATTAGACAGTGGCAATCTCCTGGCCAGACCACATCTGACATGGAGAGCTCTGGGGGCTGCATTTTTGGAAGGACACATGCCTTATGGAGCACCCTGAAAACCCATCCAACACTTAGTGGGATGTCTAGGAACTCACATGAGGGTCTATCCAAGGCTGGACCAGAGTGGCGATGTTTAGTATGGTTGAAGCAATGCTGTGGATATTCAGAATCTTGTCTTTCTGTGTTGACGTTGCTTGTTTTAAACCTCAATGAACAGGTGCCTAGGAGCCAGCCCTGTGGACTCATGATCCATTTGATGATCCACTGTGAATTCTGACAGTTTCTCAAGCCTCTAGCCCTCAACAGAGCTTTCTGAGACCAGATGTTTGGGGCATACGATGCTCTTGCACCTTAGAGCCCAGTGCTGACACCAAGGGAACACAAAGTGACCAGATGAGGAATGTCTGAAGGGTGGGAGGTGAGAAAGGGAGTGAATGGGAGGTGGAGGTCACCAATCAAAATGCTAGCAAGGGAGAGAAGGCTAGAAAGAGACTAGGGCTGAAGAAGGACCTAGCGATGGAATGGATGACATCTTCTCATAGGCAGACTTCAGTTTCTCACCTATCCTGGGAAGGCCCATAGCAAGAGCAGGTCCTGCTCAGAGGTGGGACAATAACAGCTCCCAAGCAGAAGGTAGAGACAAGGGAAGTGGAGAAATTTTCAGATCGGTTTTTGTCTTTGTGGTTTCCAGCAGGTCATATTGCATTTACTTCATGAAAAAAGCTTTAGAATATAATGAATGTCATAAAAAATTAAGAGTGGCCCTAACAACTGGTATCAGAGTAAACCTTGGGATCACTGATCCTTTCCAAAGGACAAGAGCAACTTTCTGCCCTGGTACATTTGCTATAGCAAACCAATTTACTTTGGAAATGAGTTTTCCTCCTAGGATTAATGCCGGCATCATTATTGGAGGGAAGCTAAATTATCTCCCGTCTTCAGGAGATACTCAAAAGAAAGCAAACAGGCAACAGCAAAGTAGAGTCCTAAAATGAACACAGACTCCACTTCAGTGCCTGCCGAGTCCCTTATCCATCTGCCACACACCTGAAAACCAGTCCCCTTGCTTCATGGTCATGCGTTGGACAAGATAAAACCATCTCCTGAGCACTCATTTTCTGCCCAGAGAACTGCTCAGGGAAGACTACCTACCTCTTCCTGCTGTTTGACCCAAGCACAGTAGGTCTTAGAGAGGGCAGAGATGGCACGCCTGCTATTGTACCGTGGCTTTCCACTGCAGAAGTCAGAAGGCAAAGGTTTCATAGCCTGCAAGGACAACAGACTTCCTGGTGTGGGTAACATACATCCACCAAGTAGCTTACCTACAATTAAAAAATAGAAAAAAAAAACTGCTACAGGCATCCTACATCGATGGCCAGTAGCTGGCCTTCTGTTACTGGAACCCTGATAGTTGCTAGGTACCATCTGCTGGAATATTCCAAGGTCATGAGGCTCTCCCAAGCCAGGCAGTCAAGCCAAAGCCTTGGAGGATGACAGCATCTGTCACTGAACACTGGGGTAAATACAAGATTTCTTCATTCCTTCCTGAGATTGTCCAGAATGAGCCCCACAACCCAGCCAGGCTGCCAGGAGCCCGAAGAGCTTACAGCAGAGCCTCTGGTTGGCCCTGACTGAGCTGCCAGCAACAAAAGACTAAGGACCTCCCAGAGTTCTCACTCCCTGTAAGATCAGAGCTGCCTCAGAGCCCTAGACCTGGGCACTGCATAGCCAGGGAGGACCATTCTCTGGGCAGCCTAGCCTGGCCTGACCCCCTAGGAGCCACAGCATCTGGCTTTAGAAGGGCTGGGACCATGGGAAGAAAGAAGCACAGAAACACTATGGGTGAAGCCAGGACTTGTTCCCTCTTATTTCAAACAGCATTTTGAAAATGCTGTTCATATATATGTTCTTTGATGCTGGGATACCACTTAGATCCCAAAGAGATCAAATACAAAGTGAAGAATTTTAATTCTAATAAACAGCAGTACTTGCCTATATGACAAGTTAGTTTTCTATGCATAACTGATTGTTATTTCCCTCTTTGAGCAAAATTCGATGAGAGTAAAGTTCAAACAATGCTCATCTCCCTCCCTTCTTTCCCTCTAATGTAATATGTCTTTGTGTCTCTCTATCTCCTCTTCATGTGATGTAATTTACCCTTTTCTGCCTCATCCTTTCCTCTTCTCCCATTACAATTACTTTTCACCACTTCATCAGGTTTTTTATCATCACATCAAAGTCAACTTAAACCCATCCCCTCCGTCAATGTATATCCCCTCTAAATACCGTAATACAGCTACAGTTCTCAAGAGTTACAAGTGTCATCTTCCTTTGTAGGGATGTAAACAGTTTGCCCTTATTAATAACATACTGTTGGTTTTTTTTCTGTCCTGTTTACCTTCTTATGTCTCTCTTGAGTCTTGTATTTGAAGATCAAATTTTCCATTGAGCTCTGGTCTTTTCATCACAAAGTCTGAAAGTCCCCTGTTTCATTGAATGAATGTTTCCTCCCCTGAATATTATGCTCATGTTGCTGGGTAGTGGACACTTGGTTGTAATCCAAGCTCTTTTGCCTTACAGAATATAATATTTCAAGCCCTTCGATCTTTTAATGTAAAAGCTGCGAGGTCCTGTGTAATCCTGACTGTGGTTCCATGATATTTGAATTGTTTCTTTCTGGCTGCTTACAAGATTTTCTCCTTGGCCTGATAATTCTGGAATTTGGCTACAATATTCTTTGGCATTTTCAATTTGGGATCTCTTTCAGGAGGTGATAGGTGGATTCTTTTAATGACTCTTTTACCCTTTTTCTAGGGCCTCAGGGAAGTTTTCCTTGATGATCTCCTGAAAGATGATGTCCAGGCTCTTTTTTTCATCATGGCTTTCAGGTAGACTAATAATTCTTAAATTATCTCTATTTTCCAGGTCAGTTGTTTTTCCAATGAGGTATTTTGCATTTTCTTCTATTTTTTCATTCTTTGATTGTGTTTGACTGATTCTTGATGTCTTATAGAGTCATTAGCTTCCAGTTGCCCAATTCTAATTTTAATAAGTTGTTTTCATCACTTAGCTTTTGTACCTCCTTTTCTCTTTGGCCTATTTTACTTTTTATAGAGTTGTTTTCTTCAGTGTACTTTTTTTTTTCCATTTTGTCAACTGTAGTTTGAAAGGAATTGTTCAATTTTTTTTTCCTTCTACCTCCTTATTTGACTTATAAAATCTTTCTTGAGCTCTTCCAAGAAGGCTTTTTGGGCTGGAGACCAGTTCATATTCCCCTCTGAGTTTCACAAGGGTATATTGACAGTGTTGTCCTTTCCTGAATTTGTGTTTTGATCTCCCCTGTCACTGAGATATTTCTCTATGGTCATTGTTTTTCTATGTTGCTTTCTGCTCATGTTGTTTGACTTTTTACTGGCTTTTAAAGTTGATCTCTGCTTGTGGGGCATAGGGGAAACTGTTCCAGGCTTCTTGTGCTAGGGACTAGGGGCCTGGTTACTGGTTTGCTGAGGTGTGGCTTGCCACTAGCTTTCTGAGATGCTGTCCTTCCTGTACTAGTCCCCTTAGGTCACAGCAAGAGGGATCTTTCCCATTAATCCCCCTAGCCTTCAGGAGCTAAAAGACTGCTATAGCTAGTCTGTTTTCTAGCCTCTCTACTATTTCAGGGTTTTTCCTGGGGCAATATTCTCTGGTTTTTCAAAGTCAATAAGGGAAGGTGAGAGCAACTTACTCTTTACTCTGCCATTTTGGCTTTCAGAAGTTGAAATAGGTGACTTTCAAACATTCAATCTGTGGGCTCTACAAGCAGCTGTCACTGCCATTGCTGCTACTGCTGCCCCGACTGCCACCGCTACTGTTGTGGATTCCGTCACTCCCAGGGCCTGCTACTGGTTTGCTGAGCCAGAGCTGTATTGGCACACCCTGCAGCCTTGGACCGGACTTTGCTTCTCTCTCCCCCCCGGTTCCTTCTGATAGACCCCTCCCACTGACCTTTTAAGTTGTCTCTGGAGTCTGTGGGTTGAGAAGACTGCAAAGTACCACTGCTGCTGGTGATTCAGTCCTCAAAGCCTACTCTGGCTTTGTTTAGGCCAGATCTGTGCTGTGCCCTGAGTGCTGGACACTCCTCTCTCAAGCCAGTGCAACAGACCTGTGCTGTCGACCTTCCAGGTTGCCTTGGGCTGGAAATCTGCCTCAATTGGTCTCACTATGGTTTCTGCCATTCTAGACTTTATTCAGAGTCACTTTTTAGAGGTATTTGAAGAGATTCAGGGGAGAGCTCAAGTGAGTCCCTGCTTTCACTCAGCCCTCTTGGCTTTGCCTAGATGCAATATTTTTTATAAGGAACAGCAGATAGGCCAATTTGCTTGGAACTTAAGAGTGTGTGAAAGGAAGTGATATACAGTAAGCCAACAAAGGTATGCTGAGGCCAGATTACAAGGGAGCTTCAATGCTAAACAGCACCTCAGTCTTTTTCCAGAATACTTGAAGCTTTTTGATTATGGTAGAACCTGGCAGATAGTGTGCACCATGGGTATAAGCTTTCAAGATTCCAGAGTTGGCTCCATGGTACAGTGAGGCCTCAGACAACTACTTCTACTAACAGGCTGGAAAAATTAGCCACTCTCATGAAGACATCCAGAAAATGACCCTTTGTAGGCCCTAGTGTTTACAAAGCCACCAGTAGCTTACTTGTACCTTCTCTCTCAGAAAGGCTTCCTGACTTGCCACAATGTTAGACTGATCTGGATCCTGCTTCTGCCTGTGGTATTGAAGACCTCTCTGCCTTTTCTGTGATCATCATGGCACTTAACCAGTGCCTCAGTCTTGTAGCATTCTCTGACCCCAAAACATATTCATACCCATTGCTACTTCAACAGAAGGGCCAAGTTCCCTGCCCTGGAGCTGATTTTATAACTGAAAATGTTTAGCAAAAGGATATTCAGATCTTCCATTTAGTAAGAAACTCTTTCTGTGGTGTGATCAGATTCAACAAATTCAACTGCCATTTGGGACAGTTCCAACAGACAAGTTTTCATAGCACAGTATAAGAAAAATTTCCACATACTGCTTGTGGCAAACTTCAATAAGATCAGAGCTCTGCATGTTGAAGACAAAGGATTATGAACAGTATCATGTAAGCTTTAATTTTTTTTTAAAAAAGTGGAGCGATCTCCATATCTTCTTTATATGCATATTTTTAAAGTAAGGCCTAGTGAGACTCATCTGAAAAAACCTGGCTGCTTAGCTACCCCAGAGGATAGTTCAATACAGGGCCATGCACATGGGGTCCCTTCTTTCCTAGAAACTAAAACATTGGAGCATCAAATGCCTTTGAAGATGTAGGACAGTCCAGAGGAATAGTTATGATTGGGATATACCAAAATGGGGAATGAAGAATATTAATCTTCCAGGTTTAAAAATATTGGGGGGGAAAGTAAGAGTACACAGAAGAACTATCCAATAAAGATCTTGACGTCTCTGATAACTACTGTGGTGTGGTTACTGATCTAGAGCCAGACATCCTGGAAAATAAAGTCGAGCAGGCCTTAGGAAGCATTGCTAATAAAAAGGCTAATGGAAGTGACAGAATTTCAGCTGATCTACTTCAGATCCTAAAAGTTGATGCTGTTAAAGTGCTGTACTCACTATTCAGAAAAAAAATTGGAACTCAACAGTGGCTACTGGATTGGAAAAGATCAATTTACATCCCAATCCTAAAGAACGGCAATGCCAAAAATTGTTCCAATTACTGAACAATTGAGCTCATTTCACATACCAGCAAGGTTATGCCTACAAGAGGCTTCAGAAATACATGAACCAAGAATTATCAGAAGAGCAGACTGGTTTTTGCAGAGGAGAGGAAATAGAGATCAAATTGCCAACATTCGCTGGATTATGCAGAAAACAAGAGAGTTCCAGAAAATCATCTGCTTCTGCTTCATTGACCTACACTAAAGCCTTTGACTGTGTGGCTCACAACAAAATGTGTCAAGGCCTTAAAGAGATGGGAGCATCAGATCATCTTACTTGTCTCTGAAGGAACCTTTGTCAGTCACTTTCAGATGGCCTTGGTTGGGAAGGGTAGAGACCAACTGGATTAGAATTGGCTGGAGGGACTGGACCTAAGGGCAGACCAGCTGCACCTATGTCAGACCCAGCACAAAGCTGGGCATAGGGCGTGTGGGACACAGCAGGGTTCTAGGGACTGGAGCCTTGCCATGTACTATTTCTACCACTCTGGCTCAGCCTGGCCCCAAGGCTTCTCAGATGCACTGCAGACCCCCAGGAGTGGGAGGGGGTGCCTTCCCTGACGCCTGGGCTGAGACCCTGGTTGAGGAGCCCTATGCATCGTCTTCTGCTGCTTTCCAAGAAAGCCCAGGTAAGCTGGGCTTGGCTGGACTGGGCTGGGCATTGCTGGGCCTGCTGGGGCCTCGAAGGCTCTAGGAAGGAGACTCGATTGGAGGTCATCTGTCAGGGCAGCTGTGGCCTGCAAAGGATGGCCCTGTTTCTAGGCTGGTTGAAAGATGGTGGTCCCCCAGAGGCAGCAAGGCAGCAAAGGGGGCGCAATAGCAGAAGTCACTTTAAGATAGGCCCTAACTAGAACCCTGGAGGTGAGGATACTGAGGCTAAAAGATGAGGTCATACAGCTAGCAAGGGCCCAAGCCGGTGTTCTAACTCAGCCCTGTGGGATTATAAGCTCTGCAAGCTTTGCCTTACAGGCCAAACAGTCTTCTCTTAGGGCTGTCGACTCCCAAACTCAGGTTCTAACCCTAATGAACAGAAAATTAAGTCAACAGGCATCTAGTACGTGCTGTGATGTCCAAGGCACTGTCTAAGGTCCACACCAGGAGAAGCCTACAAAGTCTTGTCCCTTAAAGGGCCAACCATGCAAACAATCTGGAACCCCAATCCTCAACTCTCCTAACCAGCCAAGACTGAGAGGAAGAGAACAAACTCAGATGTGAACATCTGACTCACCAGAAAGAACCCCAACCATCTTGAGCCCAGCCCTTTGCAGCCATCTGACTTCAGGAAAAAAGGAAGGAAGGAAGCTTTTATCTGTCTTCTGAAAGGGAAACTATTCAACTTTAATCTTTATCAAGAGTACTCTCCCAATTCATCTTCTCTTACCACTACTATGAAGTTGTTATGAGAACTGGAAAACTGGCACCGGTCTCTTTTCTTCTTTCTTTACAAGTTAGAGTAGGAAGCAGGATTTCTCTTAGCTTTGTTACTAAAATCTGAAGTATGGACTTAGAAACTCAAATGAAATCAGTTTCTGTCTGGATTAAGAAATATTTCAGTTGCAACAGGAATTTTTGTACTGTGTTTAATCATTTCTAGGCACTTTCTGTTTTGTTTTGCTCACTAAAAGTTGATGTTCATTTTGTGTTTAGACTGTAGCTTAATAAAGTATTAATATTTGAAACTAATTCTTTCCAAGTATATGACATGAAATTAATTGTATTTTTAAAGAAAAATGTTATATTTTATAAAAATGGAAACAGAAAGGATAAGATTTACTTGGACTAGGAGAAAACTATATTCAAAACCGGAGACATGACTACTATGCTAACAAAGTTCACATCTCTTTATGTATAATTAATTGTGATAAGTACTTGATTCTGTTAATATTAGCATAATTTTATTAGACTAATAGATTTTCTGATGAATGGCTAAAGTCAAATAAACTGATGTCTAAATTTATTAGCAATTTCTTTGGATGTCTGCAATTTTTTTAAAAAAAAGGTGTTGAGTTCTGTGTGTTATCTTCATTGTTCTAAATTGTATTTTAATGTTATTTCAGATGCAACAAGAGTTGGAATAAAGCATAGATAGGGAAGTTAATGAAGGTATGTCCAAATTGTTCATAAATAAAATGCTGTAATTTGATGTTATACCTGATTTTTAAATATGCTGAAAAACTCCTGCAAAGATGCTGTTTCAGTATCACCTTCCTCCTCTTCATCACTTTGAAGGAACCTTGGATTCTCCTATGGCAGTGAAGTACATGAGCTAGCAGGTTCTTTCTAATAAGCTAGAAAGATAGCATAAGTCCATTAGATATAAGGGCTGATACCATAAGTAAACTGGGAGAACAAGGAATAGTTTACCTATCAGATCTATGGAGAACAGAAGAATTCATGACCAAACAGGAGATAGAGAACATTGTGAAAAGCAAAATGGATAATTTTGATTACATTAAATTGAAAAGTTTTTGCACAAAGCCAATGCAACTAAGATTAGAAGGAAGGTAGAAAATTGGGAAAGAATTTTTACAACCAGTCTCTCTGATAAAGGCCTCATTTCTAAAATATATAGAGAATTAAGACAAATTTATAAGAACACAAGCCATTCCCCAATTGATAAATGGTCAAAGGATATGAACAGACAGTTCTCAGATGAAGAAATTAAAGCCATCTATAGTCATATGAAAAAATGCTCTAAATCGTTATTGATTACAGAAATGCAAATCAAAACAACTCTGAGGTACCATGTCACACCTACCAGATTGGCCAACATGATAAAACAGGAAAATGATAAATGTTGCAGAAGATGTGGGAAAATTGGAACGCTAATACATTGTTGGTGGAGTTGTGAAATGATCCGACCATTTTGGAGAACAATTTGGAACTATGCCCAAACAGCTACAAAAATGTGCATACCCTTTGATCCAGCAACAGCACTTCTAGGGCTATATCCCAAAGAGATCAAACAAATGGGAAAAGGACCCACATGTGCAAAATTATACATAGCAGCTCTTTTTGTGGTGGCAAAGAATTGGAAATGGAGAGGATGCCCATCCATTGGGGAATGGCTGAGCAAGTTGTGGTATATGAATGTAATGGAATACTATTGTGCTATAAGAAATGATGAACAGGCTGACTTCAGAAAAACCTGGGAAGACTTATATGGTCTGATGCTGAGTGAAGTGAGCAGAACCAAGAGGACTTTTTACACAATAGCAGCCACATTATGCAATGACTAAGAATGTTAAACTGAACCCTTCTCAGCATTACGAGGATCTAAGACATCTCCAGAGGCCTCAGGATGGAAACTGCTGTCCACATTCAAAGAAAGAACTATGGAAGTCGAATTGCTCTCACTTATTTTTACCTTCTGTTGAGTTTTGTTTCATCTTTCTGATGGTTCCTCCTATTGGTTTTAATTTTTACTTACAACTTCACTGACATGAAAATATGTTTAATGGGTATGTAAATGTAAAGCCTATGTCAGATTGTGCGCTGTCTTGGGGAGGGTGGAGGGGAGAAAAAGGGAGAAAAAATTTTCAACTCAAAAGCATATGGAAAAAAATTTTTTTTAAAAATTAAAAAAAAAAGATAGCATAAGTCCAGAGACAGACTATGTCTGTTTCCAGAAGACAAGCCTGACCACTTACAGAGAGGTTTACATCCAGAAGGCTGGTCAGTAGGTAATGAAGTCTTTGGCCACAGCATCCTGTGAAACAGCAGGATAAGTGGTACTCAGTGCTGTGTAGTTCCTTCTCATATTTAGATAGGAAGCTAGTCAACCACTTTGGGGGAATGCAATCAAGAAGATTGCTGTTGAAGAATTGTTTGGGCCAGAGAGCCATTGAAGTCAGGTCCAAGTCTGAGATTCTATTATTCTGTTTAATTCTATGATTGCATAGTAATTTCAGGAGAGTGATGGGAAAGGCAGCAAAAGATACTAAGAATCCCATAATTCAAAATACCAGTTTAACTGTTAGAATCTTAATTGACAGTCTTTGTCCAGTGATCAACAGTACTGAAAGAACAAAATAATATCCATATTGATACCCTTGCTATGAATTTAACTGAAAAATAGAAAGAAGTTGCAGCTAAATGGAAATGATGTTCATATTTTCCTCAAATAAGCAAATAAAATAACTGGCATGGTTGGTTTCATTGTGAGCCCAAAGGCAATACTAAATATAATGAAATAGGAAATGGAGCTCAACATGAACATAAGCAGACCACCATGAACATAATTATAATTTCACCTTATATCCCAACGTCTACTACAGAGGATGAAAGAGAAACATATAAACAATCTGATGAGTTGCTCCAAAATCAAATACATCTTAAGTGTAATAATAGTGACTGACATTATTATAGCATTTTAAAGTTTGCAAAGTATTTTGCATATGTTATCTGATTTAAGTTTCAAAACAACTCTCCTGTATGGTAGGTGTCTTCCAGGAAAACATGATTTCAAGTCCTCTCTGTGATACATAGGGCCTATGAGACCATGGGGAAATCACTTCACTTTACAGTGCTCAGGAAACTCTAAGTCTAAGTTGGACCAGTGACCACTTTCATGCTTCTCACACCCAGAATTCCTTAACATGATGAATTATTTGGCCATACAAACACACACACACACACACACACACACACACACACACATATACATATATGTATATAAATAATATAAATTGTATTTTTCTCCTTCCTTTTTCTGCTAACTACTGATAAGCTTGTATCTAGATTTTGAAGGACTTCTCCAATAGGATCTACAAACAAATCCTCAAGAATGTCAAAGTTAAATAAAGATACAGAAAAATTACATGCTTTAAAGGATGAAATAATGTTCATTTATGAAATGAACTATGTTTATATGTTAATGGTTTTCCATTACATATATAAATGTGAAAAAATCTAATGTATTAGAGAACATGTAAGTTTTAATATGTACTACATGTGTATAAACATATGTATATGTAAATATATTTGTATAGTTCTTTATTAAAATCTTTAATTCTTTATATTTGTAACACTGTCCCCCAAACTGTTAGTTGTTTCAGATACTCTAGAAACCACTAAATTTACTGTAATGCTTTATCTATCTTTGAAGGTTGTACTATGTTTTCTGCTTAATAAGATATTAAATAAGATAGGCAGATTTATTAATTATTCATATCTAACTGATAAACAAATAGGGAATTTTTTTTAATTTTAAGATGAGGACATGCTTACTGTGAGATTTTTTCTTCTTTAATTTTGTCTTTGCTGGAGAAGACTATGCTAACACTTAGAAGTGCCTGCTGCTGATTGCTAACATCTTGGTGTGCCAGTAAAGGCTAGGGAGGAAGGATAATGCAGCTAAATTGGATTAAAGGCAGGGTTTCAAGAAACTGGTACATGATGCAAAGGTATGCGAAACTGGCTCACTTTGGCATCCAAGAGGGATAGTCAAAGGAACAGGTTCTCCCCCTACAGAGTATTTGCTGTATTTATCCTTTTGCTATTCGCACTCATCAATAGTGCTATAAATACAGGCTGATCCTTCCACTAAGGAAGAAGATAAAGAGGGAGAGAGGCAGTACCTCTACCTACATTTTGGCTTATTAGAGAAGGTTTCACAGACAGCACAGAAGATAATCCAAAATGGAATACAAAAAGAAAAAAAAAACATCCTGAGGAGGGAGAGGAAAGTTGATAGTACAGTCACAGAAACTGGTGATAGAAAATCCTGGCGGGGCAGCTAGGTGGCGCAGTGGATAGAGCACCTGCCCTGGAGTCAGGAGGACCTGAGTTCAAATCTGGACTCAGAAACTTGGTACTTACTAGCAGTGGGACCCTGAGCAAGTCACTTAACCACACTGCCTAGTCAAAAAGGGAAAAAAAAGGGAAGAAAGAAAGAAAGAAAAAGAGATAGAGTGAGAGAGAGAGAAAGAAAGAAAGAAAGAAAGAAAGAAAGAAAGAAAGAAAGAAAGAAAGGAAGGAAGGAAGGAAGGAAGGAAGGAAGGAAGGAAGGAAGGAAGGAAGGAAGGAAGGAAGGAAGGAAGGAAGGAAGGAAGGAAGGAAGAAAGAAAGGAAGGAAGAAAGAAAGAGAAAGAGAGAGAGAGAAAGAAAGAAAAGCAGGGAGGAAGGAAGGAAGGAAGGAAGGAAGGAAGGAAGGAAGGAAGGAAAAGTACAACAACAACAACAACATAACTGATTGATTGTGTAGAAGAAAGTGCTGGGTTCATGGTTTGTTTGCTTTTTTCTCCCTGATCTGGAAATTAACCAAAAATGAATGAATTTTCTTTTATTCAGCTCAAAGTCACACTAGGAGAAATTGTTCTGGTCAACATACAGCAGTTATGAAATCTTCCTCTCTAATTCTTTCCCTTCTCTTTCTCCCTCCTTTCCCCCACTTCTAGCCCCAGATATTTTCCCCATTGTCTTTTCTCTGATGCACTTGAGTAACGCGACACATAGAACAGCAATGCAATGGTTAATTATATTTATCTTAGAAAATCAGCCCTATATTGGGGCAGCTAGGTGGTACAGTGGTTACAGCACCAGCTCTGGAGTCAGAAGGACCTGAGTTCAAACCATGCCTCAGACACATATTTACTAGCTATGTGACTCTAGGAAAATCACTTAACCCCACCTGCCTCACCAAACAAAACAAAACAGCCTTATTAAAAAAAAAGGGAAACAGAAAGCAAATTCTTAAGAAAAAAGGAAGAGAATAATTTTATTACCTTAAAAAGAGAGTAGAAATACATTTATCAACTCGGCATAACTGACTCCATTTTGTTTTGACTTCATTTTATGATAAAATTGTGTTAAGTTGTTTTCCTATCAGTTATCAATCACATAAACAATTTGTGGTATGTTCATCATGTGTGTGCCTGTAGACGATTGATAAGTATCTTCTGATAGGACAGACTACCAATTATAAAATATTATAAAGAACTTTTTCAGTAGCTTATGTAATGAACTACCAATCAAATTTGGTGGTAAATTAGGACCATCCCTAGCTAGAATTAAAAGAAAGCATGGGAAAACTTGCTCCTTGGCTGTAACTAAAATAGACTCCCAGGTTCTCTGCTGGTTAAATGAACATGAACAGCTCATGTTTGCTTGAAGGCAGGCCTAACTGACAATCTTGCCAGACGATCACCCTGGAGGGAGACCAGCATCTCTATGAAAAACACTTACTGGAACCTCTAAGAAAAAGGTTAGTGGTCTACTCTTAGAGGGGGGACTATGAGTTTGTGCAATAGTATCATCATAGTATCATCGATTTAGAGTTGGGTGATATCTTAGAGGTTATCAAGTCCAGGCTTATCATTTCATAGATGAGGAAAATGAATATTAGAGAGGTAAAGGCCATGAATCTAGTATGTATTAGGGGTGGGATTTCAGCACAATATCCACTAGAATATTCTGCCTCTCATTAGCCATAGCAACACAGAGACCTGTTACTCAGTCATAGAGGGTCATCATAATTATCAGTGCAAATATCTCAGTTTACTGAAGCACTGATCTACACTCAAGTTCATATACCCTTAACGAATTACAAAATGCTTTCTTCCAACCTAGACTCAAAGAAAATAGTTCAGCTAGAGCTTTACAGCTCATTATGGACGTTGTACTTTCTCTAACACAAGATGTGTGGTTGATGGGTATTCCCTGGCAGGACTTCTGCTTTACAAGCCAATTAGAATTCCATCATCCAGAGCTGCAATAGTAACTGTACTCGTATTCAGACAATCTTGTCTCTAGAGATTTCCTAGGGAGTTATTTGTCATTACTACTGTGGTTCAATGACAGTCACTGTCTGCCCTTAGCCCTGCACAGAGAATAAAATTATGCTCTCTCATAGTCAGTTCCCTAGTGGCAACCTGGCTCCTTTTTTGTGCTTGCAGAGTGGCTCCATTCAAAATGGCTTAACTTTTAAATTGACAGTTGAGACCTCTATTGCTTTAAGAATCATTAAGATGCATGGACTCAAAGGTATTGCTTGTATTTTCATTACTTATCTCTAGGCACTCAGGGTAGACATTTCCAGATAAATTATTCCAGGCATGGTAGTATATTAGTACACAGCATCTGAAAGTGTTGACGTAGCCATCATCCCCAAACACAACCATCCTGGATTGCAGAGCATTTCTGTCTGGCATGCTGGTGGCCCTTGCTGTACTGTCCTCCAAAAGTAAGAAATACCATCAAGGCTTGATTCATTCAGTCTTCCAATCCCATACTATATCCTTGATAATGACACCTGTCAAAGCAGAAAGCTGGGAAATAATTTTTACAGCCAATGTATCTAATAAAGGCCTCATTTCTAACATATATAGAGAACTGAGTCAAAGTTATAAGGATACAAGTCATTCCGCAATTGAGAAATGCTCAGAGCATACGTACAAGGACTTTTCAGATAAAGAAATTAAAGCCATCCATAGTCATATGGAAAAAAAATGCTCTAAATCACTATTGATCAGAGAAATGCATATTAAAACAACTCTGAGGTACTACCTCACACCTACCAGAGTAGCTAACATGACAAAACAGGAAAATTATAAATGTTGAAGAAGATGTGAGAAAGTTGGAACAGGAATATGTTGCTCGTGAAGGTGTGAATTGATCCAACCATTCTGGAGAGCAATTTGGAACTATGCCCAAATAGCTATAAAACTGTGCATACCCTTTCATCCAGAAACATCATTCTAGGTCTGTATAAGTCATAACATAGGGAAAAGGACTCACAGGTACAAAAATATTTATAGCAGCACCTTTTGTGGTGGCAAAGAATTATCAATTGTGGGCATGCCCATCAATTGGGGAATGGCAGAACAAATTGTGGTATATGAATGTAATGGAACACCACTGTGCTATAATGAATGACGAACAGAGGGATTTCAGAAAAACCTGGAAAGACTGACATGAACTGAAGCTAAGTGAAGTGAGCAGAACCAGGAGAACATTAGCAACTGCAATATTGTGCAATGATTAACTATGATGGACTTAGCTCTTCTCAACAATACAATGATCCAAGACAATTCCAAAGATTGATGATGGAAAATGCTAACCACATCCAGAGAAAGAACTTTGAAATTTGAGTGCAGATCGAAGCATACTATTTTCTCTTTTTTTGTTCTTTTTATTTTCTTGTGGTTTTGTCCTTTCTGTTCAGATTCTTCTTTCACAACATGACTAATGTGGAAATAAATTTAACATGATTGTACATGTATAACCTATATCAGATTGCTTGTTGTCTTGGCAAAGGTTAAGGGGACAGAGAGAACTATTAAAATTGGAACTCAAAATTTTACAAAGATGAATGTTGAAAACTATATTTACATGTAATTAGAGAAAAACAATAAAATACTCAATTTAAAAAGAAAAAGGAGAAGAAAGCACACAGGAATTATAACTAAATAAAGTTCTGCATTAGATTTTTCTTCAATGTTTCTTAGCTAGGGAAATGTAGATTGTGTTATGTGTTCACAGCTAAATTTACTGTTATTTGTTGTATTTGTAGAACCCATTTGTACCATGTTTGGGGCTGACAGATTTGGTAATCAAAGAAAATTGTCTGGAAGAAAAAAGGAAATGATACTCATCTCCACTTAGCTAAATTTTCTTTCTCCTTACCAAGTCAGTTTAAATCTCACCAACTCCATGAAGCCTCATCTCAAGCCCACTAATCTCTCCCACCACTTGTTCATTGGCAAGGTCATCTACTACATCCAGAGCCACCTCTAGTCATCTCGACTTTTATGACTCTGGAAGACTGAGGCTGACAACTTTGTGAAACTCAGCCTCACTTAAACCCAATTCATTGTGTGTCATCACCCTGTGTTGTCACTGACCCTCTTTGAAAATGAAGGATGAAAAATTGCTGTCTGTACTCATAATTTGACACTGATTCTCCTATTGCCATGTATGGTTAATTCAGAGGTATAGGTGTGGAAATAAAATCGTCCTGTTCTGAGCTGGGGGGGGGGGGAGGTGTGACAACACCAGCTGGGCCTAATGCAAACAAGGAAATTGTAGGGCACACCTGGGATAGTTGGAAGTAACACTACCTACAGGTAGATTTGTCTGGGGTCCAGCTGTGATAACTTTTGGACTAATGAGTGTAAAAGTACTCTTTGAGACTGTGTCAGGGACCTTCAGAGATCCCAGGGAACTCCTTTATTGACTGCTTTTCCAACCTTCTTCCCCTTGGTTTTTACTTCTTTTTATCATCTGGATTTCTTTTAAACTGCGAGGAGAATTGCTTCTCTACCTGAAAGGGGTGGACTATTTTAGTGAAAAGACTTTTTAAACCCTGTGGCTTGGAGCAATACATTGTACCACATGTAGGATGGTGATCCTGACATCACATGACAGGAGCAAAGAATAACCAAGGAACAATTCTTTGTTCTCCTGCAGTCCATGCTATGTCGAGAGATTCATGTTTGATGCCCCTCCTGTGGAGGACATGGATAAAATTTGAAAGGGAGACCAGAGATAGGTTACTACCTGCATCATAAGGGGAGTACTCAATCAATCAATAAGCTCTTATTAAAGATCTATGAAGTTCCAGGCACTAGAATCACATCCATCAAATCACAGATCCATCTGTAACCTTTGGCTCAGGAAGACCCCAAGGACTCTAGCCTCATATGATACAGGTATAATATAAGGGACTTGATTCCAAAGGATCAGTTTCTCTCTTTGGCTGTTTACCCTGCACTAAAAAAAAATCCAAGAACTTTTTTTTCAAAATAAAAGTTTAGATACAGGTTGTAAATGTTTAGGTTTTTCCAAATGTGAATAACAGAGACCCCAATTCCCACACATATTTTCAGTGTATATGAATAATGAATAGGGGAACAGCCTGTAGAAGATGTGAAAGATATTGCATAAGCATTTACAAGAGCCCATGAACAAGTATGGAAATAGAAGGCACTCAAATGACCTATGAACTCCCCCAGAACTTGAGGATTCTCTCAGGGCAACATTTCATTATTCTGATGAATCCCTGTTTCCTAGAGCTCTACACAGTCTCCCCAAGTCCTCCTTCCTTGTCAGACCTGTGCACAGGTCTTTGGAAGTTTGAAATTTCAAACTTAAGAGCTCTTGCTCCAAATGAAACAACTACCAAAACGGGTGCTGCCTGGGAAATCTCCCTTCTCTGGCAAGAATGTTAGGTCAGTTGTCCAGTGAATTCAAAATCTCCCCTCCTCCAGATAGTACTCTGGGGCTCAGGAACAGCTTGAGCTCCCCTCTCAGGTTTTAGGCAAGCAAACATCCATCCCTGCTGTGAGGTTCTGTTGAAGTTGCCATTTAAGGGGAAGGAAAGAGGGAGATATTCAGAACACATCAGTCCTTAGACTTTTTGTTCTCCAGACCTGTTGACATGCTTAAAAACAGATCTCTCTAAAAACTTGTTAATGTGGGTTGGGAGCTAATTATATCTAACAGTTGTGATCTCTTGACCTGAAAGGCTCTCAGGGACACCCAGGGGTTCCTGGACCATCCTTTGTTAACACATGACCTTATATATAGATCACAAAAGAAATGACCCTGTCTCAGTTATAATATACTATAATAAAATGTAATATCAAAAATATTCCCGATTGAGTACTCCTACGTGTTGCACCCTAGGCAACTATCTTCCTGTCTATCCCTACTCCTAGCTCTCATTTCAATTTAAACATCATTTAGTCCAAGGAATTTCCATAGCAGATTCAGCCAAAGTCCTATTAGCATGTAAACTTAATTGACACATCCA
>NW_027555704.1:0-30860 GCF_003287225.1 Phascolarctos cinereus | reverse complement strand
CACCTGGGAAAGCCGAGACAGTAATGTAGTGTTCGTGGAGTTGTGAACTTATCCAACCATTCTGGAGAGCAATTTGGAACTTTGTCCAAAGGGTTATAAAACTATGAATACCCTTTCATCCAGGAATACCATGGGATAGATAATGTGAATTTAGGAGCTAAGGAAATGAAAATATTGATTAAAAAATAAGGTTGAGTTTTGTTAAATAAAAAGGAGAATGAAAAAAAGAAAACTAAAAATAAATGAACGCATTTTTGTAAAAGTCATTCCTCCTTTAAAATGTACCTCAGATTCATCTTCCCACCATTCCCACTGTTCCCACCCTCCACTGGGATTGGGGTCTTGTACCATTTCACTGGATTATTTTAATATCTTCTCCAATGATTTCCCTGCCCCCATTTCTGGTGTCTTCTAAGCCTTTTTCACTACCTTATAGAATGATAATGGAACAATGGCAGAATAAGGATAATTGCCTTTAAAACAACTGCCAAACTTTTAAATTAACATTATTATTTGACCTAGTGATGTATCTCTCCATCTAATTGCAAATGAAATTAGTTCCAGGTTGCTTCTTAGGCTGGCTAGAAGCACTACCTGTGTGATTTTCAGCAAGTCCCTTCATATGTTAGAAACTGTTTTTTTCATCTACAAAATGCAGGCGATGATCCTAGCACTGCCTATCTGACAAGTTTCTTGTCACAAAAGCCTCGCAGGCATCTTTATAAATGAGCAGTATTATTGCTTCATTATTAGAGAGGAAATGGGCTGCTTACGTAGGTTTTGCAATAGTTACCTAGCTGGTAACTAATGCATCAAGAGAAAACTGATATGAAACCTGTCACCATAGAAATACCCAAGCCCACATCCTGATTCCTAAAACTAATGGTATTAACACGCTCTTTTCTTTCTGTGTTTATTGCTAGAATGAGTGAGTCTCTTCGTTTTATAGCTTGAGAGTGCCCCAGTGGGCATTGAGTTCAAGTATTTCATTTTACAAATGAAGAAATTAAGTCTCTGAGATTAAATGAATTAGCCAAGGTTACACAGATCCAACTATAGTCAATGGACATATTCACTTTTCCTGTCTCCCCAGTCCTGTGCTCTTCCTTCCTCTATTTTATATCCTTGGCTATACCATTTGTCTTACCATTCATTACCCTCATGAAATCTTGAAGAGAGAGTGAGGCTAATGACTTTGCCCAACTTCGCCTCACTTAAATCCTATTCATGCTAAGTCAGGACACCACCTTGTGATGTCATTGGACCTCCGTGAAAACAAAGGATGAACAACAGCAATATCTCTATATTTTTATCTCCTATTTCTGAATAGTTGCAAACTCTTGTTTAAGTGGGATTTTCATTTTTAAACCCTTTTAAATTTCAAACTATAATCTCTTCAACTAAAAATGGTAAATATGTAAGTCTAGTACAGTATATTTCTTTGAGTCATGGTGCCAGTCACAAGTATTTTACTTACCTTTAACTCATAATAGTCTTATTCTATTGTTTTGTGAAACTTCATCTAGAGTTAGAAGGAAGCTCAGGGATTATTTAGTCCAACCCACTTAGTTTACAGATGAGGAAACTGAGGCCCAGGAAAATTTAGTAACGTAGCTAAGATCACCCAGAAGTGAAGCCTAGGTTTTCCAATTCTAGAGGCAATTTTTTCCCCCAATGTACCCCACTACTGTCTCCATACAACAGCACAAAAATGTGCCTTTTAGAACCAATTTTAAGTTGAAAGGAACAAAAAGAAAGTAACATCATTTATATTTTAACTGCACGCACACACACACACATACACACACACACAATACTAGCAATCTGAAAAAAAATAAACCTGAAGCCTCTAATATCGAATTCAGTATTGTTTTTCTTGTGAAAATTTGCTTTCATGAAATTATGGTATATTAGAAAGAAATCTGAAGTCAGAGGAACTGGGTATGAATCACAGTTTTGCCATTTACTACCCATGTTACCCTAGGCAAGTCACCTTTGTAGGTCAAAATTGTCTAGTCTTAAAATGAGGGGGTCTTGACTAGATTCATTCATGTATTTAGCCAGGTTGTATTAGGCACTTACTTTGGTTTAAGTATTGGGGACATAAGGTCAAAAATATAAAGAAACTTGGCCTTCAAGGACTTTTTGTTCCTGTAGTAAAATCTAGATTAAGTCTGAAGTCTATCCCAGCTCAATATCCTTTGAGCCCACTTTTGTGATATTAATTTTGTTTTCCCCTTTTGTTTGGTTATCATGGGTTTTCAGTGTCAATAGAGATACAGAATTTAATTATGTACCACATGTAATGAAAAGGCAAGCTCCTAACTTCTATGAGCCAATCCATTCATTCTGTAGTTATTTGGGTTATGACTAACTCTTTATTTTACACTCACAACTTTGGAACTTGATATAAGCTGGTCTTCTTTGCTTTCCACCAACCCTTGAGCCACAGCCAAATGTCAGGTTCCTTCAATCATTAGAACAATATTTATTTTGTATAACACATTTTCAAGGAATGATCGATATTGTCCCTGGGTGTCTCCTTCATTAAAAGAGCTTCTTTGTGATCGATGTTTTTTGTGAAAAACATTAGGGGGAGGTACACAAGTATTGATGACAGTTCATAGAACAGGTTGTTGACTTCATTCACCATTTCAAATGGGATAAGAAGGATAATTTAGTGTTTCTAGCCTATATACCTTCTTTTGGCCTGAATCTTGAAATGAGGACTATCACAAGATCATAGACTCATAGATTTATAAGAAGGGATCTTAGAGTCCACCAACTCTCTCATATTAAAAATGAGAAAGTGAAGACCCAGAGATGTTGGTGGACTTTCCCAAGGTAACACAGTTAGTGAGCAAAAGTGCTTTCAGGTAAAAGGTGCATTGTTATTTCCAATAAGATGGCGGTAGGGATGAAACAAGGATGTCCATTTTCACCACCGTTATTTAATATGGTACTAAAAATATCAGTTTTAGCAATAAGAGAAGAAATAGCAATTGAAGGCAAAGAAGAGAGAAAGCTATCACACTTTGAAGATGATATGATGATATCCTTAGAGTATCCTAGAGAATCAAGTAAGAAACTACTAGAAAGGAACTATGCCCAAAGGGTATAAAAATGTGCATACCCTTTGACCTAGCAATACTACTTCAAGGTCTATATCCCAAAGAGATTATACAAATGGGAAAAGGTTTCACATGTGCAAAAAATATTTACAGTGGCTCTTTTTGTGGTTCCTAAGAATTAAAAATTGAGGGGATGCCCATCAGTTGGGGAATGACTGAATAAGTTGTGGTATGTGAAGCTAATGGAATGCTATTGTACTATCAGAAATGACGAGCAGGAAGAATTCAAAAAAACTTGAAATACTTGAATGAACTAATGCTGAATGAAGTAAGTAGAACTAAAAGAGCATTTTATAATGTAACAGCAACATTGTGCAATGACCAACTTTCAAAGACTTGTTTCTTCTGGGTACTGCAAGGATCCAATACAACTCCAAAAGATGGAAAATGCTTCCCACATCCAGAAAAAGAACAATGAATTCTGAATGCAGATCAAAGCATGTTATTTGTTCTCTGTCTTTTTTCTTTTTTTGCTTGTTTCTAGTTTGTCGTGGTTTCTCCCAGTAGTTCTAATTCTTCTTAACAATATGACTAATGTCAGGATGGGTTCACCGTTGATGTATATGTAGAGCCTGTATCAGATCATATGCCATCTTGGGTTGGGCAAGGGATCGATGGGGAGAAAATTGGAACTCGACATTTTAGAGAAGTAAATGTTGAATGCTGAAAACAGACAAATAATTTTTTTTAAATTTCATGTTGTTGATATATAGAAAATATTGGAATTTCTCTTTGGGTGGGGTGTTACTGTATAAAATTAAGGGAAGTAGCTAGGTGAGCTCAGCTAAGGATGCCAACTAAGTGGTATAATAAATAAAGCACTCTGGACAGCTAGGTGGCACAGTGGATAGAGCACTGGCCCTCAACTCAGGAGGCCCTGAGTTCAAATCCAGGCACAGACCAAACACTTGATGCTTACTAGGTGTGTGACTCTGGGAAGTACTTAACCCCAACTGCCTCACCAAAAAATAAGAAAGAAAGAAAGAAAGAAAGAAAGCAAGGAAGGAAGGAAGGAAGGAAGGAAGAAAGGAAGAAAGGAAGAAAGGAAGAAAGGGAGGGAGGGAGGGAGGAAGGAAGGACGGACAAACTCAACCTGGAGTCAGGAAGATCTGAATTCAAATATCACATCATGCTTTATTACTGCCCCTGTGTCCCTTGGCAAACCACTTAATCTCCTTCTATCTCAAGTTTTTTCATTTTCAGAATGAGTATAATTATAGCAAGTACCTTCCAGGATTGTTGTGAGGATTGAGTGAGATACTATTTTTCATGTTTTTTTCAGACTTTAAAGTGTTTTATAAATGCATCATTATATATTACATTGTGACCTCTTTAAGGGCAGGTACTGTCTTTTGCCACTCTTTGTAGCCCTAGTGCTTAGCACTATGTCTGCATAAAGTATGCACTTCATAAATGCTAATTCACTAGCTCTGCTGACATTATTATTACTATTACTATTATTATTATTATTATTAGTAGTAGTAGTAGTAGTAGTAGTAGTAGTAGTAGTAGTATTACTACTACTAATATTAAAATTAAGCTTAGACCCACATGTAGTGCTCTTTGCACCTATCTCATAGATGATGTAGTTTTATGTCCACTCAATTCTATCTTCATCTATATAATGTTAGAACATCCTGGGTATTTGAAGCTGTATCTACACGTAACAGATTTTAGCCTGAAGTTTTCCTTGAGTTATTCCACTGTGAGTTGAAATGTTATTTAGGGACCAGTGAAAGTTTATATTCGTGGTAAAAAGATGAACAAATTGACTTATTTTAAGTGGAGTTTATTTCCAAAGCAATCTGAGAGTACATTAGAGGCACGGAATTTATCCCATGTCTAGAAGAGGAATGGTTCATTAAACTTAGATGTCCTGGTTTTAAGTTCCATCTCTGACTTCTGTGACATGTGTAACTTCAGGCAACTCATTTCACCTCTCTTTGCGTGTGTTTCTGTACCTCCAAGATAAGGATACTAGCCTAGATGATCTTTTAGGTTATTTCTATCTCTAACATTATCTAATAATGTAATTCAATTATTTAACAGGCCATTCTTTTACTGACTCAATTTTTTTTTTTAGTGATTAAATACATGAACATTTTGCAGACAAAATCGTGATTACTACGATAATCTTATCTTCACATGGATATTGATAAGACTATTGGGAGTGAACCTAAGATGTCATTTTTGTAAAGATGTCCCAGTGAAACATTTCTTTTGTTCCAGGCCATCAACTTCTCCATCATTTATTGTGTTACAGAGTTTCCAGAGGACTGAAAGGTTGAGTTGGCCTAGGTTACATTGGTCTGAACAGTATTGGTTAGAGATAGGACAGGAAGCTGTCTTTCTGATTTATGTGGACCTCTACTACATTGAATTAGTATGCTATTGTAAACAGAAGTTTTCAAACTTATTTATTATTATTTTTTTTCATTTTCACGAAATGTACCCAGGGCTAGCTTTCACAAAATACACAGATTTTGGCTGTTGCTGTGATTTCCTAAACGAGTGCTGTATTTTGTAAGTTTTTCTATATTCTTTTAAAAGGTCAGGCGGATCTCCAGAGTGAAAAACAATGAGAGAACAGAACAGGATTTATATTTCTAAAAGCATATTATGGATTATATATATTTTTAATCTTGCTTTTCTTGAATATTATTAGGTTTTAGGAATGAGTCGGATGGACACTTAATAATTGTGTGAACCTGGGTATATCACTTACCCATCTTGACTACAGGTTCATCATGTATAACATGAGCTGGGGAAAGAAACGGCAAATTACTCCAACATCTTTGCCAAGAAAACCCCCAAGTAGAGTCATAAAGCATCAGATATGATCGAAACAACTGGAGAAAAAAAGAAAAAGAGTTAGTTTCTTCAAAAACCAGATGTATATCTTTGATCTGGTCTGTCAGCTGTCTTCCTGATGGCTTATTGCATATAGTGTATCAGATAATCACATTTCTACAGTTTGAAACTCCTGCATTTCACAGAGAGACCAATGTAGAGGGGTGACAGAGCTTATGAGTCTTGTTTAAAGAAAGAATCTTGATTTGCTCCATAACCTGATCCAATCACATCATCTGCCAGGTGGTGAAATGTAATCATTCATTCTCAGTAGGGTCCAAATGGATGAACTGACCAACTTATAAAGTTTACAAAGATGGAAGCCATTCATTTGTGTTTTAGGTTGCATCTCTCTACGAAGAGTGATGACATTCCATTAGAACTCTGACCCAAAAGTAACAAGGCGAGTCATAAAATCCCTTCTACCTACCAGATCTATGGAGAAAAGAAGAATTCATGACCAAACAGGTGAGAAGGTAGAAAATTGGGAAAGAATTTTTACAACCAGTCTCTCTGATAAAGTCCTCATTTCTAAAATATATAGAGAATTAGGACAAATTTATGAGAACACAAACCATTCCCCAACTGATAAATGGTCAAAGGATATGAACACACAGTTCTCAGATGAAGAAATTAAAGCCATCTATAGTCATATGAAAAAATGCTCTAAATCGTTATTGATTAGAGAACTACAAATTAAAACAACTATGAGGTACCATATCACACCTATCAGATTGGCCAACATGACAAAACAGGAAAATGAAAAATGTTGGAGAGGATGTGGGAAAATTGGAACACTAATACATTGTTGGAGTTGTGAAATGATCCAACCATTTTGGAGAACAATTTGGAACTATCCCAAAGGGTTGTAAAAACGTGCATACCCTTTTACCCACAGAAATACCACTTCTACGGCTGTATCCCAAACAGATCAAACAGTGGGAAAAGGACCCACATGTACAAAGGAGATATTTATAGCTACTCTTCCTATGGTGGTAAAGAATTCAAAATTGATGGGATGCCCATCAATTTGAGAATGGCTGAAGAAGTTGTGGTATATGATTGTAATTAAATAGTATTGTAGTGTTAGAAATGATGAAAAACTTTCAAAGACTTGTATGGAATGCTGTTCTGAGTGAAGGGAACAGGGGAACCTAATACACAGTAGCAATCACATTATGAGATAACTAACTTTTATAGACTTAGCTGTCTCAGCAATGGAATTAAAACATCTACAAAATTCCCATACTGATAAATGCTATCCACGTCCAGAAAAATAACTGTGGAGTCTATGTGCAGATTGAAACATACTATTTGCTCTTTTGTTTTCTTCTGTTTTGTTTTGTTTCTTCTTGTGGTTCCTCCTACTGATTCTAATTCTTCTCTACAACATCAATAATGTAAATATACATTTGATAGGAATATATATGTATAGCCGATATCAGATTGCATGCCATTTTGGGGAGGTAGGGGATGGGGGGGGAATTTAAAACTTAAAATCTTGTGGAATTCAATGTTGAAAACTAAAAATGAATTCATTGATTAAAACATGAAAAATAAAAAAAGAAAGATATGGTCACTGATCTCTTGCTCTGCTCTGTGAGTGACCACAAGAGCCTTTTTCCTTCCTGGGACTGTAATCAAAATTCCTCCTCCCCTGCAGCCTCAAGCTCTGGTGTGACAGTATTCATCTTCGAGCTAGGACTGACACTTAGGAATGTGACCTCGATGTGAGTTATGAGTAATGCAATAGAGTCTTGTACCCAGTGCCAGTAGAGGAATCCTGTAATCTCCTGCTGACCAGCCAGGTTCAGACCCCGTTGCCATCTGTGGGCTGAGAGCTCCAAAAGCTGACGTTTCTGCCACCACTCTTTTAGTCAGCCTAAGGCCTGCTGTTGGTTTGCTGGGGCAAAGCCTGTGCTGGAATACACTCCACTCTTCTACAATTATTATACATCTATGGCCGTTAGCAGATTGCATGCCATATTGGGGAGGGAGGAGAACAAGGATGGGGAGAAAATTTAAAACTCAAAATCTTACAAAACTGAATGATGAAAACTAATACACAACACACATATTTAAAGAATTACTTTAAATTTGGTTCAAGGTGCAGGAAATTACTTTCAATTGCCATGGAAAGGAGTTTACAAAGCAGAAGTTAAATAAAAATATTCATTCTATTCCCATATATAGGCAACAGATGAACAAAAAGTATAAGAAAACAAATAACTGTACACCTATTCCTAATGATGGCATCAGCAAAACAGAGAATAATAGTAATAATAACACTAAGCTTTTATTTTTTGCTTTAACATTTCCAAAGCACTTTACAAATTTCATTCCTAATAAGGAACTCAAGGACATAGAAGAAAGAAGGAATATGTCTTTAGTATTAGACCTGTTATAATTATGGGTAAAACTAAATAAAAATTAATCCATCAAAACTCAGGGAATCACATTCATGATTTCATTCAAGAGGTCAAAATTTTTTAATGTTTGAGGAAGTGAAACAGAAGACTTATAGTTTTTCATTATATTTCTATACAGTTAGATTTCAACATGTCATTCACAATAACTTAAGTAAATCCACACCTCATGTAAAGAAAAGCCCTGCCTTGCTGCCACTGACATATAGTCGTTGGAATAGGTTAATTGGCAGCTTTCTCTTTAATTTAAACAGAATTTAGCTAGTTGCTAAAGGTCACTTTTAGCATCAAAAACCAAATTATAATCAAGAGTTGTTGGCAAGATTGGGTGAATGGGTGTTCTCACAATTAAGTATTATGGTTATGCATGGATTACCAATTTCTTAAAAATGAGTGCTCATTAACATGCAGACCATAAAAACTGGACCTGAAAAATCATGTATTCTGCCTTCCAAGTAATCATCCTTTACTATCTTACAATGCCACAGGGACTTTGGATCAATATTATTAGGAACATCAATTACAATTTCCCTGAGGATTTGCTAAAATACTGGTTGAGGGAAATTCTAGATGAACAAATGTTAGTTAAGAGGTAATTCATTCATATTACATGTGAATTACAATACTATATATTCCAGTTAATATTTTCATGATCATTACTTCTAATATTTCTCATTCACTCATTCCTTAGTTACTCATTCAGAAAGAATTTATTAAACATTATTGGCTCCAGCAAAACATGTAGGATACGGATGGAATCCTGATCGAGTTTCTCCCACTCCCAATATGCTAACTTCGTTGTAGGCCTCACTGAACAGCAAGCCCACTTCGCCTACCTAGTGATTGGATCCCCCAATTCAATATCCTAATGTCTTCATATATACCTCACCACTTACTAGAACAGCAAGAGGGTCCATGAACTCCTATTTCTCACAGAAACAGCAGGTGTGTCAATGTGATGGGATCTCAACCACATCCTCTAGTTAGCCACTGCTCCCCAGACTCATTCTTTATATTTCCTACAGAAAAGGCACGTATGTCCATGTACTCCACCACAAGTACATCCATCTAGCCTCAGACAGGATCACAATACTCAGTCAGTCAAAGCAGTACCACCAGGATGACTGAGCAGGATGTTCACCCCAAAACAATAGAAGGCACTTACTTTTCTTAAGTAGGCACCTACAGCAAAAGCTGTCCTTTAGGTGAACTTACGATGTATAGAGGCTTATTATAAAATCATTATCATACATATACAAACCCCTATTTTTTTCTATATGCATTGTAGGTATGCATGTGCAGTTCACTGAGACTGGGAACCCCTCCCCTATAACCTAATCCTTTAACAAACCCCTCCTGCCTTTATAATATTCATAATTTGTTACATAATTGCATCTTTACCATACAAAAATCCGTCTGTGTTTCCTGAAGTTGCTGGGTCTTCTTGGAACTTAGCCCACTTCATGACAGGTGTCAAGCTCAATAAATATACTTGGATTAGAGGTGGTCTGACTCTGAATTCTTTGAGATGGTTCTCCCACAACACTTCATAAAACTGCAATAATACTAAGGCAGATGTAAAGATAGATAACACATAGCCACTACTCTCAAGCAGCTTATTATATAGTGTAGAATAAATTAAAGAAAAACTGAATGTGTCAACAAGCTGACACAGTGCATAGAGTGGCAGACCTGAAGTCAGGAAGACACATTTCCTTGTGTTCAAATCTGGCCTCAGTCACTTAGTAGCTCTATGACCATGGGCAGGTCATTTAACCCTGTTTGCCTCACAGTTCCTCATTTATAAAATGATCTGGAGAAGAAAATGGCAAACCACTCCACTATCTTTGCCAAGAAAACCCCAAATGGGGTTAACAAAGAATTGAACTGTTGAACTAAAAAGCTGAACAACAAATTGAAAAACACTTACTAAGCACCTACTGGATACCAAAAAGAATACTAAGCTATGAGAATATAAATACAAAAGTGAGATAACTGCCACCCTCAAGAACATTGCATTCTAATGGTGAATATACACACACACACACACACACACACACGTGAGTGGTAGTCAGGGAATGAATCAACAGGGGAGTCCACTGACAAAACCTTCCCAGAGGCAATGGTAGTATTGATTTCATAACAATCTCAGAGCAAGAAGTAAAAAGTGGGATGGCAGGGGACAGGGCTAGTAGGAGCAGTAAGCTTTGTGGTAACAGGTAAGACAATGGCCAGGGTGAAGGGGAAAAAGCACCATGCTAAGGAACACAGAATGGGATACCTTAGCTTCTACCAGACATAGTCTCTTATGGTCTGTTTAGGAAGATGGAGCAAGAGCAGCAGTAGGACAGAAAAATATCACAGTGTAAAACAGAATGTTAGGAATATCTAAGTTCAAATCTCATCTCAGACACTTACTAGCCTTGTACCCCTAGGCAAGTCATTGTCCTCACAAGATTGTTGTGAAGATCAGATAAAATAATCATATTTGTAAAATGCTTTGCAAACTTTAAAGTGTCTTATGAAATGCTATCATCACAATCATAATGTTCATCATTATTACTATCATACCGCAGAGACTAGAAAATTTTCCTCATTCTCCTTTGCTTGATCATCATTCCTATATCCCCAGGGTTCTATCCTGGGCCCACTACTCTTCTCTTCTCCCAATATCACTTACTGATATGGGTTCAATGATAAGTTTTATAGGGATGATTCACAGATCCATATATTCCACCCTAGTTGCTTTCTAGTTCTAATCTCACAATACCAGATGGTAGGACATTTCTAACATTTATAACTAAATGTACTTGTGTATCTCGAACTCAACATGCCCCAAATAAAATATGTTGTCATTCCCATTTGACTCCCACCTTCTTCCAGATGTGCTTATTATTCTCAACAGCATCACTTTCTTTCTAGTTACTCAGGTTATGAACCTCAGTCATATATCAGGTTATTTGTTAGATTTACAGTCTAAATTCACATGTCTCACATCTTTTACCTGTTCTCCACTAAACCAATCAATTAATCAATAAGCATTAATTAAGCACCTACTCTGTCAGAGGATACAAAAAAAGAGACAAAAGATAGTCCCTTCCTTCAAGGCTGTTTATAATCTAATAGGGGAGATAGTATGCAAACAAAAACTTACAAAGCAATCTATATTTAAGATAAATAGGGAAGACATTCAAATTAAGATGGGTTGGGAAAGGCTTTCAGTAAAAGACTAGATTTTAGTTGGGACTTAAAGGAAGCCAGGGAGATTAGTAGGCAGAGTTGAGGAGAGATTGTGTTTTAGTAGAGGCCTCCCTCATCTTTTGGAAGGCTATTGCATTAGATTAACTGGCCTCCACCTAAGTCTTTCCTCACTCTAATCTGTCTACACAGTTGAAGTGAGTATTTTCTTTATTTTTCCTCCAGTGATTATTTTCTACATTTTCAGGTCTGACCATGTCATTCCCCTACTCAAAAACACAGAGCAAAAAACCTCTAGCAATAGAAATCCCACTGTTTAGCATTCTCAAATTGAACCTTCATGTGTGCTACTGGTGCAATCAAACTGTCCTTTCTATTGTTCCTCATATGGGACCCAGTCTCTCCTCTCTGTGCATATGCACTGGCTATACCCCATATCTAGAAGGCACTTCCTCCAGGGCTTCCTAAACACAGCTGCAGGATCACTTTCAACGGGACAGTTCTGATCCCCTCAGCTGCTGGTGTTTCTCTTTCAACAAAGAAAATCATCTGGCCTATATTTTCTGCTTCGTATTAATGTACATGTTAGTATTCGCCAGTATTCTGTAACTCCCTGGAGGACAGGAACTGTTTAACATTTATCTTTATATCCCTGCGACCCACTTTAGTATCTGGTACATAGTAAGCTCTTACGAATGAGAGGTACACATGAAGAACTATCAAAATTCCGAAAAGGGAAAGAATAACTTCTGACCAGGACAATATGTCAAGGAAGAGGAGCCTTACCTGAGGCTTTAAGAATTTCAACATCAGAGCTAGGAAAATATATTCAAGGATGAGAAAAGGGTATATAGCAAGAAGCAAGTTGAGTCAAAGTATATGAAGTGAACTGAAGGAAGTCCTGTCAATCTTAGCTATTGCTATTATATAATAATATAGTATGATATATAGGATATGCTCTGATAATATTACTGTATAGTATGTCCTCATACATATATAAATACATGCCATAGTTTATTTGTTTTTATATGTTAAGGCAGATGTAACATACAACTAACATATTTTGAATATATACTAGTAGGCTTTATAGTGCATGTACTTTATTTACATTTCATATTTATACAATATACATACATGTGTGCATACATGCATGTACATGTATGCATAGTGCTTATACATACCTGCACATGTGTACATATGTGCACACATGCGTGCGAGTCTGCGTATATGACGGTGCACACATGCACGTGTGACATGTGCGTGCACATTACATCTATGTGTGTGCACATGTATGCACACATATATGTACATCCATATGACTAATGTGCTTACGGGCTCCTGAAGCTGTTTATTCTATTTTAGGCAGGTCTAATTGCCAGAAACTTTTCCTTATTATTATACTGACAACCTTATTCTCTCCATCCTCTATTCAGTCCCCTTTCCTGCCCAGTAACAAAGAGTTAGACACAACTGAAAGCATTGGACTACAAAAGGACAAGCTGAGCAAGGGTAATCCCTCCTGCATGTCATTCCAACAAGTTCTTAAACACAGTCATTATGTCCTTTCTCTCCCCTTCTCTCACTCCCAGGTATTTTCTTTTCCAACATATCCATTCTGAATAAGATGTGTAAAAAAAGATGTGTGTATATATATGCTTGTGTGAGTGTATGAGTGTATATTTTAAGATACTTTGCAGGAAATTCTCTATCTGTTATACAAAGGATGCTTCAGATCACTAATGAGTGGAGGGATTAAATAAACATGTGAATTAACCTGAAGTAGCAATTCCCTTTTAAATGAAAGCTTAAAAAATAAATAATATATTTTGAAAGCCAATACTAGAGAAAGCTTACTTCCAGTAAAAGATATTTCAAAGGGCTGGCTGTGTTATAAACACCACTTACAACCATTATAACCTGATTTGCACTGTGAATCATTTCATATGCATATCTGATCTATTTTGCATAATTCATCAATCATATGAAGATGTGTTTTAGGCTGACTTGGCATGCAGGTCCTGTTGCACAGCTTTAGGAACCTTGCTGGTTAATTTCCCACGAAGTCCATCCAATTCAATTCCTATCTCAGCTAAAATCAGGCTCTTCCTTAGGGTACTGAAGAAGGCAAATAACTTTTTCAGGATATAGGTAATGCATTACTGTTCCAGTGCATTAACAGACACCCTAGCTGGCTGAGAGCCATCAACCCAGCCAACTCTTTTGAGAGTAAGTCTTTAGAGAGGTTGAGTACAATCCCATTATTATTATTCCAGTTTCACCCCTAGGATGAATGAAACATATAGAACTCTATGCTTATGTGGATTTATTTCTACTGACATTCAATTACACTTTATCGACTATATCATAGTGGGGAGTAGCTAGACTCTATACAGGCTATGCTGCATACCTTGAATGAACTTTTATCTCTTCAAACCTTGTGCTGCCTTTAAGGCTTGGATCATATGTCTCCTCCTAAAGGAAGCCCTTCCTGATTCTCCTAATTGTTGGTGCTCTCTCTCTTCTCAAATAATATTCTGATTATGCAGAAATATACCACTCCCCCACACTCTAGCAACAAATAAGCTCTTAGAGTCAAATCAAGTCAAAAAGTATTTATTATGAAACTACTGTGTGTAAGGCACTTTACTTTGCTAAGGAATAAGAAAAAAACAAAGCTCCTTCTCTCAAGGTGCTTACAGTCTAATTGAGAAGACAATATGCAAAACAGGATCCATCTAGGATAAACTGGAGACAATCTTAGAGGGAAGGCAGGAAGAAAGAGGGGGACTGAGACAGGCTTCTTGAAATAAGTGGAAGGAAAAGATAATTTCTTTTCTTTTTTTCTTTGTATCTAGTTTAGTCCTTGGCACTCAGTGGGCATTTAATAAATGTTTGTCTTTTGGATCTTCCAATCTAGTTCAGTACCTTGTTTGGAACAGCCTTCTGTTGAATTCTAATGATAGGCTTTATGATCTGATTGGTAAGTATATAAGCAAAGATTTTTAAGAAGTAAAAAGGGGCGCTAGTAAGATAGTGCTTTGAAGAAAAATACATATTTTGGCAAAAATATCTTAGAATCTAAAAAGTACCTTTAAAAAAACTAAGAATATTGTAAATTCACCATTTCTCCACATGTACAGTAACATGGCTTGCTAACAACCACCATTATCAAGCACATTAACTCAGCATCTAAATACATGCAAGACTATTCTTAATCCTTGTACAAAGCTCCAATGAGTCAGTTTTATACTCAGGTTACAATCTTATAAAATTCTGTAACCAAAATCACCAAATAGAAACAATTTATAGAAGCCTAGATTAAACAATGTGTTCCCTAAAGGTTTTTGACAAATCTCAGATTTCAAATTATCTAAATTAAGGGATATGAGATTTCTTTTTTCTTAGTTGATTTTTACTTTCTCAACCAATGCTCACTCTGGAACTTACCATCTTAGAGAAAGATCTTGAAATAGCAAAATTGGAAAATTTAATATGAATTGGCTTTGAAAAAGCAGTATATTGAAAGTAAAAGCCTGAATTCCACACGTAACTTCATTATTTAAAGAAAAGGAAGAGGTCCTTTAAGAGGGAGTATAGAATAACACCCATCACAAGTAAATCATGTGCTACTTATCCATGCAAAAAGAGTTGAACAGATTCCTTAACAAGGTAAAGCTCCCATTCTAGTCTCTAGCTGACAGACTCCAAGCCTACAGAGAGTAGTATTTTTCAGATTTGATGCAAGGGATGAAAACCAGATGACCTTCAAGGGGTCTCCAGGCTATTCTTTATGATTCTTTAAAGAGCAGAAAATTATTCATGGAATCAATGTGATTCAGAATTCAACTACAGGACAGGAAGAATCAAGCTTGATAGGGATAGGTAGCACCAATATTATGACAGATGAATTTTGCTATATATAGCATACAGTTTTCTATAACGAAAGATAAGATTAAATGCTATTAGATGAACTTGCTTAGCATAATGATTTATTCTTTTCTGACTTAATTTTTTAAAAGTTTTTAGAGATGAACACCGAAGCACAGCTTTGACAAATGTAAAAAGTTAGTTCCTTAATACAGTTCCTTATATATGCAGCTGGATTCCAGATTAGGAAATACTTCAAGAAAAAAAAAAACTTCTAAGTTATAATAATGAAAAGTTCAAACAATAATACTTATGAGAGGTATAAACCCATTTTTCCTGCCTGGAATCAAGTGCATTTCGACAAAAAGAAAGAGACTAAAAACTTCAGTACTCACAGCTAACCTTGTAAGGTTATTATGAGGATATTATCAGCTCCCCACACTCCAGACTATCAGATAAAGATGATGATAATGATAGTAATGACAAGAGGAATGAGGAGGCAAAGGGGAAAAAATAGAGAATGAGGAAAAAAGAGAAAGAGGAAAAGTAGAAAGAAGAGAAGGAGAAGGAAAAGCAGGAGGAGGGGGAGGGAGGGAGGAAAAGAGAGGGAAAAGGAGGAAGAAGGAAGATGAAGGAGGAAGAGGAAGAAGAAATTTGTATGTATGTAGTATTTTAATTTTTTAAGCATCTGATTTTTTTTTTCACTGTGACCACCAGTACAAATTGTAGCCTATGATTTAGAAGATGGCCAAAAACTTCATCACCCTGTAGTCAACTGAGTTATGATTATCTCCAAACAAGGATGGTCCTCAACTTTCAAACATTCCTGATGAAAAGCCCAGAGCTAAACAGAAAATTTGACTTTCAAATACAGGACTCCAGTGGAACATGAACAGGTAAATAGGAAAGGGAAATCATAAGAGACTTATTAAGACTGAACTGTTTACATTCCTGCATGGAAAGATGATATTTGTAACTCATGAGACCTTTGTCAGCATTAGGGTAGTTGAAGGAAAAAAAATTGCATCTATATAGGTATAGATAGACAGAGGGAACAGGGTGAGTTGAAGACTAAGGGGTCATATCTGGAGAACAAAATTAAGGGATGAGAGGGGATGATACTCGGAGAAGAAAGGGAGAGGTAGAATGGGGTAAATTATCTCACCAAAAAAAAGAAAAGAAAAGAAAAGTCTCTCACAGTAGAGGGGAACCAGGGGAAGGTGAGAGGGAATGAGGGAATCTTATTCACATAGGATTTGGCTTAAGGAGAGAATAACATACACATTCAATTGGGTATGGAAATGTGTCTTACCCTGCAGGAAAATAGGGGGAGAAGGGGACAAGAGAGCAGGGGGATGATAGAGAGGAGGGCAGATTGGGAAAGAGGGTAATCAGAAGCAAATTCTTCTGAGGAGGGACAGGGTCAAAAGAAAGAATAGAATAAATGGGAGGGCAGGATAGGATTAAAGGAAATAAGAGTTAGTTTTTCACAACATATCTACTAAGGAATGTTTTGCATAACTGCACATGTACAACCTATATTGAGTTGCTTGCCTTTTCAATGAGGGCGAGTGGGGAGGGAGGAAGGGAGAAAATTTGGAACCCAAAGTTTTAAAAACGCATGTTTAAAAAAATATATTTTCACATGCAATTGGGAAATAGGAAATACAGGAAATGGGGTACAGAAGTCTATCCTGCTCACAGGAAAATAGAAGGGGAAGGGGATAAGAGAAGGGAGGGGGGAGAGATAGAAGAGAAGGCAGACCAGGGGAAGGGGTATTCAGAATGCATGCCATCTTGGGGTGGGGGGAGTGGTGAGAAATTTGGAACTCAAAAAGTTGTGGAAGTGAATATTGAAAACTAAAAGTAAATAAATTTATATTAAAAAAAAACAAACACAAGGATGGTCCTCAGAAAAACACATGTAACCCATCAATGAAACCATCATAAAAGTTCTTTCCAGAATGGTAGAAACTACTAGTGGTTGTGGTGTACAACTTGCTTTCATCTTCTGGGAAATTTATTGCCATTAGGGGAATCACTTGCTATAATCCACAGGATAATATAATGTAAAGAGCATTGAATTTGGAATCTTGGGGGTTCAAATCTTTGTTTCCCAGTTTTTCGGTTGCATGTGATTCTTCATGTCCCCGTTTGGGATTTTCTAGACAAAGACACTGAAGTGGTTTGCCATTTCCTCCCCCAGCACATTTCACAATGAAGAAACTGAGTCAAACAGTATCAACTGACTTACCCAGGTTCACACAGCTAGTAAATCTCTGAGGACAAACTTGAACTCAGGAAGATGAGTCTTCCTGACTCCAGGATAGGCACTCTATACACTGTGCCACCTGCCTACCCTTGTTCAAACCCTGGCTTTACTAATTACTATCTCTGTAACTTTGGGAAAGTTATTTCATATTTTTCGTACTCATTTCCTCATATGTAAATTGGGGGGTGGGAGGTGGGGAGGAAGTTTGTCCTTGGCACCTTGTAATGTTCCTTCTGACTTTAAATCTATTCTCTCATGATCCTATGAACAGAAATTACAGAAAGAACACTGGATTTAGAATAAAATTTCCTGATTCTCACATCTGCTACTTCCATCCTGGGTAAGCCTGAGCATATCTCAAAACATTTCTAAAATGAAAGCATTGAACTAATGACCTCTTAAGTTACTTATACCTCAAAGACTGCTAAGTCTAGCATGATGCTTCTTTATCAAAATCGGTAATAATGGTGTGAGTCAGGGAATGGGCATCAGACAGGACAAGATAGACAATTGGAATTGCCTTGTCTAAATCCAAAGCATGACAATGCAGCAATGTGAGGTATTAAAAAAGATCCCAGAGATTACAGCTGAAAATTAAAGAACCCAGTGTGCAGTAATATGCTAAGCACTTTACAAATATGATCTCATTTGCTTGGTAGACTGAACTCAGGAAAGTTAATAGTGGAGATCATCTGCTTTTGCCAAAAGGAATCTAGAATTAAGGCACAATTATTAAATGGACCCTGCATTTGTAAGAGTTTGGGAGTCCAGCGGAGCCAAACAGAGCCATCATTTTGGTAATTTTTCTTGCTTTTCTGAACACTTGTGATATCTTCTTATCTCTTGATGAATATGATTCTCTAAATCACACGCAGTTTTCAATAGCAATCATAGAATCAAAAAATTTCAGAGTTGGAAAGAAACTCAGGAGACATCTAGTCTAACGAATACCAGGAAAAAGAATCTTCAGGAGCAGCATAATGGAGAAGTGGTCAACCAGCCCCGGTTGGTATAAAGATCAAATGAGAAAACATATGAAATGCTAAGCTACTGTTATTGAATGATATACCTTTTGATTCCCTAAATCTTGCTACTATCCTCACCATTCAAAGGCTGTTAACAGATCTCTATGTCCCTTTCAGCTCTCCACCTGTGATCCTGTGTTGTTATTTTTAGCAAGGCCTTCTTGTAACTTTTACACATTTGGAAAAAAGGTAAGAGACTGACTCCATTACATAATCTTAAAAGAGACAGACAATAAGCCTACTCAAATGATATTAACTCTCTTTTATATTAATTTGTTGCTAAGAAGTATTTTATTTCTGGATGATACACAAAACAAAAGTTTCAGAATACCACCTAAATAATTAACGCTGGTTTAGAAGTATTATCTAGGAGTGATAGTCAAACTGTCCCAATTGAAGTGCATGTGACTGATATGTAAAAATGTGGGTGTTATGGCACTCCTCATACATAATGCACTGTGGCAGATAGGCTGAACCAGGTTGAGGGCAACTGACAGACTTCATGTGAAGACTTCCCCCAGTGGAATGGGCAGAAGAGATCAAGTTGTCCCAATGGCCATGAAACCCCAGCTGAATCATGTGCTATACAACGCTTAGAACTTAGTCAGATATTGAAGATGACATGGTCCCCCACTGCATCCTCAACTGTTGCCAGTCTTCTTGACTCTTTTTTTGCCATTGAACTTAGGTAACATTGGATGAAACAGTGAGACTGAAGACTTTGCAGAACTCTGCCTCACTTAACTCCAATTTGCATCATGTCATTCGTCCTCTTTGAAAATGAAGGATGAATAACAGCTAGACTCAAGAGTGGTTTACTCCAATAATGTGACTCCTTTCATTAATGATGAGTTAAATTTAATCTCTAGTCATATAACTTTCAAGGCCATTGTTTAAAACAACAACAACAACTTTGTGTTGAATCTCACAAATTAAACAAACACCAAGTATTCTAAGCATCTACTACATGTCTGGCACTGGGCTAGGAGTGAGACAAACCCTTCTTCAAAGACAGAATAGTTTTCATTCTGAATTATAACAACTCAAAGGTATAGATTACTTAAGTCACATAAAGCATTTCAAAAAATTTTTTCTGTACACTCACCTGATCTTCTATCATGCTGTGGCTCATTATAATTTCTTAAATAGTGTTTTTTTTAATAAAACAGAAAGTAGAGCTGATTTAGTATCTCTTTATTCAGAATTTCCTCCAGAACTTTTATGAACTTCCAAAAAATTACATAGGTTAAGGCCCAAGAATAGTGGCAAGATCACTGGTTCTGGACAGAACACCTGGATTAAAATTCTCACATACTTAGCAATTATGTGACCTTGGAAAACTCACTTAACTTCCCTGGGCTTCAGTTTCCTTCCATGCAAAATAAGGGGCTCAGGTTAAACATTTGATCCTATGATACCATGAATACACTGATATTCTAATGGAGTTGTAAGCTTGCTTTTTTTTAAGTGTTTTTTTTCTGATTTTGATTTTTAAGTTTTATCGATGTGCTATGTTTTATATTACAAATATTTACAGATCCTTTCTACTACATAAGAAGTCTCTTGTAACAAATTAAAAACAAGTAACTTGAGGAAAACTATCAACATGATGGCCTTATCTGAAAGTATATACAGTATTCTGCATCTGTAGTATGCTGCCCGTTCTATATATTTTTTTACTTAACAATAATTTATTTTCTCTCCCTCCTACCATCTGCTCCCAATAAAGAAAAAGAGAGAAAAGAAATAAAATTTCCTCAGAATATACAAATAGCCAAGCAAAACAAATTCCCTCATTGGCCATGAAGAAAAACATTATGTCTCATTTTGCAACCTAAATCGATCACTATTGGATGGTCATTGTACATTGGATCACATTGGATGACCATACCTATTATGGCTTTTAAAGTTTTTTATCTTTACAGTAATTTATAAATTATTCTTCTAGTTCTGCTCTTTTACTTCTACATCAGTTCATATAAATATTTCTAATGTCTGTTAGAAGTTATCTATTTCCTCATTGCATATAGCACAATAATATTCCATCTCATGTATGTAACATAAATTATTCAGCCATTCATGAATTACTGGACATACCTTCAGTTTGTATGATGTTTCTGTTTTTTGTTTTTTTTTCCACCACAGAAAGAGTTTCTCTAAATATTTTTGTACATATAGGACCTTTTCTTAATTTTTAAAATCTGTTTTAGGCCTAGCACCGGGTCAAAGGGATGCACTGTTTAGTAACTTTTGCGTGTAACGCTAAATTATCCTCCAAAGTGGTTACACCTATTCACAAGTCCTTCATCAGTGCATCAATATACCCCACAGCCTTGCCAACATTTATGTTTTTTTCATTTTTTTCAACTTGGTCAATTTGATGGATGTGAAGTGGAACCTCAAAATTCCTGCAATTTACATTTCTTTATTTAGTAGTGATTTGGAACTTTTTTTCTTATGACCAGAGATAACTTGGGTTATCTGAAAGTGCACTGCCCCTTTGAAATCTGTCTGTACATACACTTAGACAATTTATCAATTGGGGAATGGCTCTTTTCCTTATAACTTTTATTTAGTTCCTTACACATCTTGAAATGAGACCTTTATCAGGAGCTGAGGGAATAAGCATGAGAAGAAACAAAATTATAACATTTTGGAGATAACATGATGGTATATTCAAACAACTCAAAAGAGTCAACTAAAAATATTGAAACATTAACTTTTAAAAAATTCAGAATCTAGAAGAGACAGAAAGAAAAAAATCAATTTCAAATTACTTCAAAATGTATAAAATACTTGGGAGTCTACCTTCTAAGATGCACAAAAAAAGCTACATAAATATAAACTACTGTTTACAAATAAAGACAGACCTAGATAGATGAAAGAATATTAATTGTTCCCAGTCAAGATGAGTCAATACAAAACTGACAATATTACCTAAATTAATTTACTTATTCAGTGCCACATCAGTCAAATTACTAACAGATTACTTAGTAGAACTAGTAAATATAATACTGGAATTCATATGGAGGCAAAAAAGGTCAAGACTCTAAAAAGAAGTAAAGAAATTCAGTGGGAATGAAGTGTTCTAGGAGAACCAAATCTTAAACTGTAGTACAAAGCAATAAATTTTTTTGAGAAAATTCTTTTTAATTTTCAGTTTTTCTCCTTAATAGTATTTTTTCCAATTACATATGAAGAGTGTTTTCAGCATTTATTTTTGTAAAATTTTGAGTTCCAAATTCTTTGTCCCTCTAACCTTCCCCATTCCTCTCCCTAAGATAACAAGCAATCTGGTATAGGTTATTCGTGTACAATCATGTTCCACATTAATCATGTTGTGAAAGAAGAATCAGAACAAAAGGGAAAAAACATGAGAAAGAAAAAAAAAGTGAAAATAGTATGCTTTCCTCTGCATTCAGACCCCATAGTTCTTTCTCTGGATGTGGATAACATTTTCCATCATTAGTCTTTTGGAATTGTTTTGGATCATTCTATTGCCAAGAAGAGCTAAGTCGATCAGAGTTGGTCATCCCTCGGTGTTGCTCTTACTGTGTACAGTGTTGTTCTAGTTCTGCTCACTTCACTCAGCATCAGTTCATTTAAGTCTTCCAGGTTTTTCTGAAATCCACCTGCTCATCATTTCTTATAGAACAATAGTATTCCATTGCATTCAGATACACAACTTGTTCAGCCATTTCCCAACTGAAGGGCATCCACTCAATTTCCAATTTTTGTCACCACAAAAAGAATTGCCATAAATATTTTTGAACATGTGGGTACTTTTCTTTTCCTTATGATCTCTTTGTGATACAAAGCCAGTAATTGGACAGAAAAACTTAATGAGGTCTGATGTTAGGAAATGCCTTGGCTGGGGATATGCAAGTAAAAAATGCTGGAAGGTACATTCTGACGCCTCAGATCAGAGGTTAAGGAGGAAAATAAATCCATAAATCTCCTCTAGCCCAGACCCTCCTAGGAGGAAGCCCCTTGGAGTATGATGGAGAAAATGAACACCAGTAGATAGTAATATATCTGAGTGCCAACTGCTCTATTCCTACACACTCTCAACATTTCAGATATTTAACATTCTCTATACTCAATCCTTTCAAAACAAACTACTCCATCATTTGATTCTGAACACGAATCTCAAAATTAGTCACCCAAAACAATAAGATTTCAAGTTACGAAATACTGCAGAAGCATAAAATTAAAATCATGAATAAAAATGCAGAAAAGGTTTCAAATATTGTTAGATGATTAGCTACAATCAAAGGGGAGAAGCCAAAAGTAAATGGTCCCCCAAAGATAGTCAACAATGCTTGCTACAGAAAAGCTCTTGCAAGCTGGGAGGCCTTCAGCAGCAGTCTGTTAAAACTCTAACATGGAAAATCAAGACAATAAGGTAAAGGGTGCACTAGTGACTGTTAAACTGTGAGTTTTTACTTTTATTGAAAAAGCAGTTAGCACTAAGGGCGAGTTACATTCAGCTCCCCTGAACTCCCTAATCCCCACTCCCCCTTCCCACATATGGGCTTCCAAGTCTTTTCTCCCTGTCATTTACTGCTATGAAGTTGTTTCAAGCCAGAACATAAATTGCAGCAGGCAGCAGATTTGACCTATCTTTTATTAATCACTTCCCCTTGAACTTTCATAAACTCTAAAAATTGTATAGAGTGAGCCCCAAGTGTTGATTTGATTTCTTTGAATAGTTTGAACTGAACGAGGTTGACCTAGGGCACAAAGGCAAAGAAGACTGTGCATAAGGAACATTAGAAGAACAAATGCTTCTTTTCAAACTATGGTGCAAGTGGAAAGAACTTCAGCTTAGGAGTCAAAGATTCCAAGTTTGAATTCCAGTTCTGCCACTTAATAAGGTCTGTATGGAATTAGGCTCAGAATCAGTTTCCTAACCACATAGGAGGGCGACTTTCACGGACATGTAAAGTTCCCATGGCTGTGAATCTACAGTTTTCTCTTCTACATGGTGGTGTCCAGGGCATGGTGATCCCACAATCTAGCATATCTGTGTAAAATGATTTGGTCCTCTCTTCATACCAAAAAAGGAGTCTAAATTTTTTTGGTATCAAAAGATAAAATATATTGATATTATACGACACTGTACATATATTTTCTGCATTTCAGACTTTTTCTATATCATCTGGGGTTTCTGCAAAACTTCCCATTTAATTTCTTATGACAACCAGAAATATATTAAAACCCTGATAGGGAAAGTCATGATGTGGAAGAGATAACTGTTCAATGAGATGCAACTGCACTGAGTTTATGGCCAGGTTCCATTTTCTCCCCTGATAATAAAATCTCACATACTTTTCCATGTAGAGAACATAGAGTAGAGGAAAAAGTTAGAGACACAAAAAATTAATAAATCAACAAGCATTCATTAAGCATCTATTTTGTGTTAGATACTATGCTAGGTAATGAGGTTACACATACAAAAGTAGAAAACTCCTTTCCCTCAAGGTGCTTGTAGACAGCATGTACGTATGTATGTATACACAAAAAAGTATATAAAAATAAATATAAGGTAATTATGGGAGGATTGTTTCAAATAAATAACAACCAAAATTCATGAAAAGGCATGGCAAGAGGTATAATAAGCAGAGCCCTAGGAGAGTTGTTTCATTCATATGTACAAAGCACAACAGGCACAACTGGCAAAAGGTTTCCCATTCAAGTCCACGACTATCATGAAGCCACCTGCATTTGACAACTCTTTGTGCAGGCTGTTCTGGACTCCCAAATATAACAAACATTCAACTCTCATTTACCAGGGTATTCATATGGTTCCTATTCAGGATGTTGTCCAAGTCACCATGTCTGAAGGTATAAAGAATACTGCCAATCATACCATTTCCAACTACACTGCCCCAAGTACCTCCCATAACCAGAAAGTAAAAGAACTTTTAAGAGTCGTTAATCCTTACCTCTGCCTTCTCTCAGCTATTTGCACCTCTCTTATAGTTAGTGGTATTCAGGTTTCATCTCCCCTACTAGATTTATGTTCCAATACACATTAATTGTTGGGGTTTTTTTTGATTACTCCTTTATTTCCCTCAATACCTACAATATAGCTTTGAATGTACTAAGTATTTAATAACTATTTATTGAAGTGAGTTTATTGCCATAATTCAAAAATACTTGAAAAAAGGTTCTTTTTTATACTATTTTACTTTTGCCCAGTTACATATCAAGAAAATCTTTAGCATTCATTTTCACTTGATTTTAAGTTCCAATTTTTTCATCCTTCATCCCTGCCTCTTTCTGAAAATGTTAGGCAATTTGATACAGTTTATACATGTGCTATCACATAAAAAAAATTTCCATCTTAGTCACACTTGTGAAAGAAGAAACAGATGCAAAGAAAAAATAAATAAGTGAAAAAATATGCTTCAATCTGTATTCAGAGTTCACCAGTTCTTTATCTGCATATGGATAGCATTTTCCATTGTAAGTCCTTTGTTCTTGTCTTGGATCACTGTGTTTCTGAGGAGAGCTATGTTCATAGTTGATCCGCAGTTGATCATAGTTGATCATCACATAATGCTGCTGATACCGTGTAAAATGTTTTCCTGGTTCTGCTCATTTCACTCTGTTGTTCATTGAAGTCTTTCCAGAGTTTTCTGAAATCTGCCTGCTCATCATTTCTATAATAGAATTCCATTACATTCATACACCACAGCTTTTTCAGCCAATCCCCAATTGATGGGCATCTTCTCAATTTCCAATATTCTGCCACTACAAAAAATGGCTGCTATAAAAATTTTTATACAGGTGCTTTTATCTTTTTTATTATCTCTTTGGGATAGAATGGTATTGTTGGATGTAAGCATATGCAGTTTTGTTGCCCTTTGGGCATAATTCCAAATTGCTCTGCAGAAAGGTTGGATCAATTCACAAATCTATCAACAATGCATTAGTGTCCCTATTTTCCCACATCTTCTCCAACACTTATCATTTACATGAAAAGAGGATTCTTCTTCCCCCCCCCAGGCAATAGATTTAAGTAACTTGCCCAGGGTCACACAGCTAGTAAGTGTTATGTGTCTGAGGCCAGATTTAAATTGATGTTCTCCTGAATCCAGGGAGGGTGCTCTATGTATGCACTGTGCCACCTAGCTGCTCCTGAAAAAGATAATTCTTAAAGACATTTCTGCATAATTATTTAGTTAGGAAAGGCACTTCTTAAAGATGTAACATAAACAGGGATTCCTCAGAACTAAATCTGGTAGCAAAATCACTTAGAAACATGTAGACATGGTAATAAGATTCTGAAAGATGTACACATCATTCCCATCAAGGAATCTGATGAAGGCATCGAATTTCTTTTTTTAAATTTAATTTTGTTGAAAATACTAACAAGCATTATTTTCTCTATTACCATACTCCCCCCACCATGCAAGTGAAAAAGAAAAGAAAAAAGAAAAAGAAAACTCAAATAACATAAATGAATATTGAGTAAAGCAAATTCCCTCATTGTCTTTGTACAAAAATATAGAAGATATCCTATTTACCCAAGGAAATCCTTCCCAGTGGGAAGAATCAAGCCCCAATCTAGCATGTAATCATTTAACAAAGCATTGTTGTAATATATCTCTTGCTCAAAAGCTTGATAACTACAAATGCAACTCAATTTCCTCAAAATATGCTGTCTAGATTAAATCAAATGGAAAGAAAATTCAGAGAAAATTTATTTACTATCAGGTAGCCTACTTCCATTCTTTCAGGTAAAGAGAAACAAATTCATTATTATTAACTGCAAGAATAACTTACATATTTGCATAGTGTAGGCGAAAGAAAAAACCTTGGCAGTCGACAAATTGCATCTGCTTAATGCCAAATGAAGCTGCCAAAAAGCATGAAGCAGTGAGAAGAACAAAATCATGCTACTTTTGAAGAGTTAATACTTGCACTTCAGCCCCAAGCTATGAAGATTTACACATATTGTACTATAAATGTGGAAATTTCATGAGGAGATAAATAAGTATCAGCTGACAGGGTGATGAGCAAAGCAATAACTATGATATTTGCACCTATATCAAGAGTAAAGGTAGGAAATCTCTGAAAAATGAGGAAAAGTCCTGGATGGCAAGGCAAACAAGAACAAAAGCACCCCAAGAATGGTGTCCTCTAACTTCTCTATGCTACCCCATCCTAGTTTTAATTTCCACTAAAATCCAAAGAATGAAAACTCATGGGCATTATTAACAAATTTAAAAGTTAAGAAAATGATTATATACTTGTCATGAATTTTGTACGTAATATACCCAAAAGCTCTTATTTTGGATACTAAATTAATAACATTAACAAGTGTAGTTTCCCTCAATTCAAGATTGCAATTATAGAAGTAAAAAATGTATACCAAAGCATCAATCATTAGTACTACATGTTGTTTTTAAGAAAACAAACCTTCATACTTCTTGTGGATAACAGATACAGAAAGTAGCGAGTATCCAATATTCTGCTAAGCCTCTTATTCATTGGAAATGAAAGCTCAAATTTTCAGATCAAATTTTGAGAAATAATTGAGCAGTACTCCAGAACTGAAAAGTTCAGAAGATGATCCCCTATGTTTTTTTTTCTTTTAGGGTAGTTAATAAACCAAATTTTGTTGGCAAATTTTAAGGAGAAAATAATTAAGAAAAATCACATTTTAATAAGCCTTATACCTTCAGGAACACTGGAACACTCTAAGTCTCTCTTATATTTTCTCTTCCTATGAGCTTTATGTGATAAAATGTTGGAGCTAGAAGGAGCCTTAAGAATCTAGTGTAGCCTTTCCATTTTATAGAAAAGAAAACTATGGCCCAGAAAAATTAAAGTGACTTATCCCATCTCACACAGCTGAGAAAGCCAGGATATAATTCAACTTCATTTACAATGCAGCCCATTCTTCCCTTCATGAACCAAATTTTGCTTAAGACAGTATTTCCTTATCCCTTCTCTTGAGTTTTGGAGAACTTTGAGACTTTTCTCTAATATTTCTTATTATTAGATGAGAAGGTATATTCACAATCATTTAGATTAGGATACTTTCCAGACCTTTTCACCTTGATAAAGGGTAATGAATGGTGTCGGGCCCTCATTGGGGAAAAGGCCATGAAATATAGTAAGAAGTGAAAGCCATAAACTTAAACTCTGTGAAAGCTAGAAGACCTGACATGTTGACCTCTTAGAAATCATAATTCAGACATTGAGTCATAACTTAGATACTCTGAAAGATGGAAGTTATAACATGGACATAGTGACCAGTTCATGATCTATACATGATCAATACATAAATCTGTTTTTAGGCATTTTACCCTGACTTAACACCCAACTCAGAAATGAGCTCATTACTAAGCAGAAGCCTAAAATATCCACCAATCAGTAGTGATATAATTTATGACTCCACCTCACTTTTTTTGATTTCTATAATTACCACTGGGCTTTCCTGGGGTCTTTGCAGGGATCGATTCATTATTGAGACTATTTGACCTGACAGCCCTCACAAACTGGCCCCTATTCTAAGTAATATGCTATGATTATTAAAACCATTTATTAAACTCTATATTTAATCATATAGGAGTGAGTCCTTTGCCTCTTTTTTTGGTATCAAATTAGGTCCTCTGATTGGGAAAGCCAAGAACATCCCAGTTCACAGGGATATTCCTTAGGAAAGATAAAGAGTTCTCCTGCAAGGAGAATTCTGCATCCTACAAATGGAATGTCCTAGAATGATTCACTAGATATGCAGATATGTGAGCATTTAACCTTCTGGTCCATTGTATTCCAGCAAATTGTCTTTCTGGAAAACAGGGTTAGCTTTGGATTTGAAAAAGAAAAGATACAAGTGGAGAAATTGCCATCAACAAAAATAGAAAAGAATAACAGCAATATTATAGGCAGTGGGAAAACAAAGAGCTTAAAAGATACAGACCTTGCCTTTGAAGAGCTTACAGTCCAATTGGGAATTAAGTACATGGTCATTTTTTTACAAATACCGTAAAGATCAAGTGAAATTGTCATATAGCAGGGGCCTCAAATTTTGCTTCCCTTTGGAAGGTAGACTAAACATTTAAGCCTAAAGAATGTTTGTGTCATGTGTCTTCATTCAGATTATTAGCCACTGGAGTCCAGCAAACACGTCAAACCTTATTTTATAGCTTACACTGGCTGTTTATCTCTGCCACATGTAATTACTATACACTAATGAATATAGAAGAATATCATAAAAAAAACCTCAAATGACAGGATTTGAAAATCCCCCTTTTCATCTAGAGTCACTAGATCAAGGAGTGAAGGAAGGAAGGAGGGAAACAGGAAGGGGGTAAAGGAAAGAAGTAAGGAGGGAAGAAGAAATAGAGGAGGAAGGAAGGAAGGAAGGAAGGAAGGAAGGAAGGAAGGAAGGAAGGAAGGAAGGAAGGAAGGAAGGAAGGAGAAAAGTAGAGAAATGGACTTTAATTAGAATGCCTTTTCATATGTTCATGTCTAGGAAGGAAACAAAACTTCGCAAGGATGCTTGAAATTTACTCATAATCCACAAGTCATTTATTAATACGATGTATCAGCTTTCAGAGAATCCACTGCATACTGATCCCCCCAGGTATTACTGCTCCATCCTCCATCCACCATTGTTTTTTCTACTTTGTATACATATATTTAGTATTTAATTATCGATATAAATACCTATATATCTATCTACATCTAAATGTTATTACCGTCCAATCGAAGTAAGTTCCTTGATGGAAGGGACTGTTTTTGATTTACTTTTTGTCCTTGTCATCCTAAGGTCTGAAACAGTGTTGTCAAAGTAGGAGATGCTTCGTTTCTGCATACATGAAGGGAGCTTAGTAGAAATTTACCTTTTTCTGTGGAAGAACAATTTCTTGAAAATATAAAGAAATTAGTAGAGCACTAAGACTGATCAAATGGATGCCAACTACAAATTCCAAATCCCCACTCCCTGATGATACTGAGCACTGAGTTTAATCTCTCTCTCAAGAAATCAAAACAATTTCTTTCCTTTGCATTTCTTTGCTCGTGGAAGTTACAGTGAAAACACTGTTAAAGTGTCATTGATTTCATGGATATGCAAGTAGATACTAATTATTATTGTAAAGAACAATTTAGAGCAATGGAAAATCCTTGATTCCTTGAAACACTTTTATTTGAATGAAAAGAACATAAGCTAGGGGGAAAACACTTTTTTTTTTCAGCTCAGAACTACATTCAAGAATGCCATAACAAGATAACTGAACCATCCATTGTTATACAGGTGTTAAAAGAAAGATTTTTTAAAAGTACTTTGGAAAAAACCAACTAACATATCAACTGTGCATGTTAGGACATACAATATTCTATACTCATGACGGGGCAGCTAGGTAGCACAATGGATAGGGTGCCAGGAAGACTCATCTTTCTGAGTTCATATTTGGCCTCAGGCACTATCTATGTTACCCTAGGCAAACCCTGTTGGCCTTAGTTTCCTCATCAGTACCTTTGAAAAGAAAACCCAAGTTGGGATCAAATACAGGGAAATACAACTGAAAATGACCAAACAACAACAGCAATAAATCATAGGCCCTGACTTTTATAACGAATGAAAGGAAAAGCGTTTGTCTTTTCTCTTTTGCCAAGTTTGTCAAAAGTCTTTACTTGACAATATCATCCTACACTGATTTGCCCTTCTCCAAACTCCTATATCACTTACCATCTACAGCACATAATTTAGCAATTAATCACATAATGTCTCATATTATTACGAAAAGCTTAATGTGGCTATATATTTCAGCTCTCCTTAAAGAATATAAACTCCTTGAAGGCAATGATTCATGTCTCTTGGCGATGCTAAGCACAGAGCAGGTATTCAATAAATAAGTCATTGTGACATGAATGACACTGATATGTCATGGCAAATCTTTTTTTTTTTTAAATTAAATTCAAACAGCCCTTCCATTACTTAATGTCCCCTGCTACTTTTGCTTGCCATCTATATGGTATCTCCAAAATCCAAAGTGGACAACGGGACAGATAAAGCAATGTCCTGGTGTAGCCAGGTGATAGAAATTCTGGAATCTATGGAATATAA